>NC_137122.1:51938749-52051249 GCF_949319135.1 Squalius cephalus | reverse complement strand
AGGACGCAGCTATTGAAAAGCGTTTCAATAACGGTGAAGTTTCCTGGAGACTGTGTCAAATGTCACTCACTCAGCGGACTGAAGGCTGAGGGGCAAGTGTTCCACCGCTGGGTACAATCTCTCTGCCGCCACGTCGTCGCCCTGCAGCCAGTTAATGACCACCACGGCCACCGACGACCACCATTTGGAGTGAGGGTCACAGCCTGGAGGTCAAAGACACGATGGTGAGATCACACATACACAAAGTGACTGGCTAACACGTGCTTCAATGGAAACATGCAGAGATGAATGCTGGGAGATATGAAATGTGCTGACCTGAACGCAAAGCGGGAATGCAAATATATATTAAAGTCCAACTGAAATCAGAATTGACCCTATTTACTTTGTTAGCGCATATTACTAGTCTTGTGGTGAAAAATGAATCCGTGCAAGTTAATACACAGAAAAAAATTGTTTGCCGTCGTAATCTTTAATCAAAGTCTGAAATGTTACTTCCGGTCTGGAATGGCGTTCCTTCTCTGATGATGTAGGTTTGACGGCTTGGTTTGGGAAACGCTGAACCACTCCCCTCAAACCGTTAGTCTGCTATGAGCAGAGATGGAGAGGAGGAGCGCTAGAGTAAAACCCTGCCCTCTGTTCAATATTCCTTTTCACTGGGAAATACGTCACAACACTGGAGAAAAGTCGTTTGCAACTTCCGGTTCACGCGGACTTTAAGGGTGCTCCGATCAGGATTTTTGGGGCGCGATCACAGCCGATACGGATCACCGATCCCAGTCAACGAAACAAATAATACTACATGATAAATTCAAATAGACCCATTGGGTTTATTTAGCTATTCAACAACAATGTATTTTAAGTATTAAAAAAATGAGGAAGTATCATTAATATAAGACAACTCTTTATTTATTGGCGTGCAACACATTCCATTCCCTCGCATAGAGGTGATTAGGAACAGCTTAGAGCTTACCAAATATAGCAGTCGAGTGAAATAAATAATATAAATAGACAGAACAGAAAGTAATCAAATGTGAAACCACTGCATAGTCTTCCCTGTGTAAATTAAAGATAGATTAATCCCACTAAATCTACTAAAGAGCAGTGAGTGATTTTCTCTTTGTATTTTGCTGTTTGATTAACACTGAAACAGACGGCAGAAGGAATATTAGGCTGCTGTCACTTTAAGACCGAATGCACAGATCCAATATACTGATACACTTGCCACTTATTTCCTAGCTGTTTATGTTCACTTAAGATGTAACTGACGGTGTTTTAAGCAAACACTCAAAACCGGGCTTTTTGACATATTTCTGTGTGTTTTTATCCGATTAGGCGTGAACCTGAAGCTCAAAGTTCACTTTCCTTGTCCGTGTTCCCCTTCGTCTCGGAGCGTGCGCACAGAAAGTCGCAGAAAGTTTACAAGACAACGGCGCGGCATTTAAAGATAATTTCCGATCACAGAATTTACTGGTATTTTGGTGCCGATGTGTGAATGGTCTCTAAAAAGCCAGAGCGCCGTTGCTTGTGTGAACAGCATATGTGTGTATTTACCGGTAAAGTCAATCTGGTAATTTTACGGTAATTTACTGGGATTGCTGTGTGAAAGGGGCTATTGAGAACATGATCCAGGAGTCCCCAAAACAGCAGCTCGGGGGTCAAAGCAGACGTGAATGGAATCTAGGGTGAAGCTGACCTGTGACGGTGGCCATGTTTGATCCGATGGCGAAGGACTGTGTTGTGGCTCCTGCTGCGTCTGAGGCGCTGGTGAGTAACTGCAGGTATTCCAGAGCGTCCGAGTATTCCCTGTCCAAACAAACACACACACAACTCAAATTCACACTCAAACCACAACATAAAGTGATAAAACTGATTCAAAAGTGTACGGGGCACCAAATGTAAAATTAAGTGCAACCAAATCCTCAAGTTTGTTATATTTAGCAACCAATGCTGACAGTTAAACAAACATTTAAAATAAATAAATAAGTAAATAAGTAAATAAATAAGTAAGTAAATAAGTAAATAAGTGAGTAAGTGAGTAAATGAGTAAATGAGTAAATGAGTAAATGAGTAAATGAGTAAATGAATAAATGAATAAATGAATAAATGAATAAATGAATAAATGAATAAATGAATAAATGAATAAATATATATATATATATATATATATATATATATATATATATATATATATATATATATATATATATATATATATATATATATACACACACACGTTTGGAAGAAAATCTTGTTTTACAGAAATTAACCAATGTCTACATTATGATTTAATGTTTCAATTGAAGATTTAGCTTTTTTGCCATAATAATTATAGTATATAGGTGTAAAATATAGCGTAATTTTGGACAAGCTCTAAACGTTTTAGACCCCGTTTACACCTGTATTTAGCGTCATCCACTTGTGATCCGATCGACAAAAACGCATCTTAATACCAGGTGTAAACAGGGCCTAACATACTTTAAAGGGATAGTTCACCCAAAAATGAAAATTAGCCCATGATTTACTCACCCTCAAGCCATCCTAGGTGTATATGACATTCTTCTTTCAGACGAATACAATCAGAGTTATATTATAAAAAAAATCCTGTCTCCTCCAAGCTTTATAATGGTAGAGAATGGCCGTTTCTATTTTGAAGTCCATAAAAGTGCATTTATCCAACAACAACAAACATACTCTACACAGGGTTAATAAAGGCCTTCTGAAGCGAAGCGATGGGTTTTTGTAAGAAAAATACCCATATTTATAACTTTATAATCTAAAATAACGACCGTATGCATACTACGCAAATTGACTTGCGCCACAAGAGTAGCTTAACCAGTGACGCATGTATGACGTAGGATGTAGGAGTATCGTAAGCTTAGACGCCTCTGTGCAACAAACTGAAGGTTCTCTTCTATAGAAATCCTCCGACATTTCTCTTCGAAATGGCTAATTCACGACCGGTGTTTTGTTTTGCTCTTTCCTCTGAGCTTCCGAGTTCGTCATTGCGTTGTGCGTCGGTCTTCCACCGTAAATCGATGCGTACGGCCGTCTCAATCGGAAAGCTAGTGATTATAGCTTTCGGAAGCTAGTGATTAAAGTTTATAAAGTTTTAAATATGGATATTTTTCCTACACAAACGCATGGCTTCACTTCAGAAGGCCTGGAGCCATATGGATTACTTTTATAATGGATGGATGCACTTTTTTGGGGCTTCAAATTTTCTCCAGCCATAAACTCGCATTATAAAGCTTGGAGGAGACAGGACATTTTTTAATATAACTCTGATTGTATTCGTCTGAAAGAACAATGTCATATACACCTAGGATGACTTGAGGGTGAGAAAATAATGGGCTAATTTTCATTTTTTGGGTGAACTATCCCTTTAAGTGGAAGCAGACATCATCAGTATTATAACTGCACAATAGAAAAGATAGACATCTCTTCTAGAAACCAGTGCAGCTCTATTTTCTATAGAGATTCGTGCAAACTAGCGCTGAGAATGACACCCACCCGTCCCCATCAGTGAGGGTCTTGTCGCCTTGAGGCTGTGCCACACAGTAGAGGGCCTTTTCCAACAGATGCTCCCGGAAAGCCTGGGTCACCTGAGCCAGCGGGTCGACTGCAGACAAACGCAAATACACACAAGGGTGAGACCGGGGAAATCATTATCACGAGCACATTAAAGCCTGGTTTTCTCTGTTTAGTGCTGACCTGAGTTTCCTGCCTGGCTGTAGATGCTCTCTTTAGGGGTGCTGCGTATGGACCAGTCCTCATCCACAAAGAAGCGGTGACCCAGAGGGTGACACAACCACTGCATGGCAGGAGGGACGCTGCCACTGGGCGAGAGACAGGCCTGCCGAGCGCTGCTTAAGAACACTCGCTGCAGAACATGAAAAGAAACATCATATCTCCGCTTACCATATGCAGCACAGAAACAAAATATGGACACATCATCAAAACAAGAGTAGACGAACAAAACAGTACTGGATGAAAAGAGACTGACGCTGTTCCAAAACCTAGTGAGCTCTCTATGAAGGCAGCATTTTAAGCGCCACACGAACACTGACGTTGCCAAGTCTGGTAGCATTGCAATCATCTTGGCATAAAATTCAATCCCAGAATGCACTACGACAAGCTAAAATAGATCCGAAAGTCTGAATATAATTCATTCAATCCTGAGAATTACTGATAAAAATACTACAATCAAGTTTCAAATGGACCATTTTACCCAGTGTATATTGGGTAAGTGTATGCGTGATGTGCAGTTTAATGCTTGTTTAGAGTATCACACTGTTAGCTTAGCAACATGCTAATGGCAAGCTGCTCTGGGGATGCATAACAGAAACATCCCAACTCAAAATCATATCTGTTTAGTAGCCATGCTAATTTCACTTAGGACATTAAAGAATTCAGAAATTTCTGTAATACAGCTCCAGGTTTGAATGAACGCTTGGCGTATTCTATTGAAGCCCATTTCAGCCACATAATTTCAACTTTTCAAGTCATCTGAAGTCATATGAGACAAAAAGCTTATTAGAAGAAATTAAGTCATAATTATGACATCAAGTCAAAATTGACATGCATATGAAAAGGCAAAATAAAAAGAAAATAACTGATATTCTGACATACTTAAAGTAAATTAGTATGTCATAGTTTTGAGTTCTCATCTCATTATCATGACTTGGTATATCACAATTATGACCTAGTATGTCATAATTTCACATTTTTATGTCATAATTTCGACTTTTTATAACATAATTACGATTTTTTTTTTCTTATGCGTCTTCCATAGTATTCGTACAGCCGATCACATTGCCTTTCATAGTATACTCCATTTGCTAATGTGCACGAAAACAGGCACTTGACGCATGCATACTAGAATGTTTCATCCTTGTCCAGTGTCTGCGCAATTTCTCTCCAGAAGTTATGAAGGCTAAAAATGCCTTTGTACACATATAAACTAGAGTTGTGAATATACAGAGCATAAAAATAACACTTTTGAGGTTCCGTCTTGGTCAAGATTCGCATGCGTCTGACAGCAGTGCGGCTCACTAGATGTTGGAGCGGGGCCTGTGAGTGTGAATGTGTGTGTACTAACAGTAGTGAAGTGAATCAGGCGGGGTAGACTGGTTTTAATCCGTAGGGCTGCAGACACACAGATTTCTGCCAGTGTGGCAACAGGGAGACAGTCTCCTGCACACTCGGCCAGGTTAAGAGCGCTCAGAGCCATGTGGATGGCAGAGAGGTGGCTTCCTCCGAGCTTACCTGCACACACAGATCAACATCAGGAGTAAATATGATTAATGGGTAGAAGACTTGTCAACACAAGCTTGACAAACAACAAACGACAGAACAGAAGTCATTGATTTACAGTGGAGAGTAGTTATGGAACTGCATGGATTTGCAATCAAATGCGCATGTGGAATTTGAAATCTAATTAAAACAAAAATTAAAACTAATGAAAAGTAACACTTTATTTCGATTGGTCCGCTTTAGACATTCTACTAACTATAAGTCACTTTGCAACTACATGTCAACTTATTCTATGAACCCTAACCTAATAACCCACTACAGGCTCTACTAGATATGTTAGTTAGTAGAATGTCTAAAGTGGACCATCATAATAAAGTGTAACCACAGAGAATAAAAATGAACTCAAAATATCAATAAAAACCCTAACAGTATCTCAATGATAATAAAGTAACACTGTTCGGTTGTAATAAAACATTTGAACTGTATTTGTGACTAGACCATGACCACAATTTAACCATTAAAACGAGGGAATGAAGCAGCACAACTTGGCCATGATTTAACAAATTTTTAATTCGTGGTCACAGTATCTTTTATTTTTCCACCCGCATGTCATACATGGGCTTTGTCTTCTTTAAAGCCAATTTCTGTAAAATGGGCAATAAAGAATAATTATGTCAGAAAACATTTTCATAATTGTTAAATTATCATTTGCATTGATTAGCCCCAAAAAACCTACTATGCTACAGTCGCTTGTTTTGTGTGGATATATTCGTAAACTCATTAAATTATATAATTATATATTCGTAAACTCATTATTCTGTCATTTTACCATGGTGAATTAGCAGGGGGTGACGGCTGCTTTATGAACACTTTAAAAGTTCTGTGCGACTACCATTAAGGGGCCAATCGACAATCGTGCGCAAATGTCAGAGATAATAAAAAGGCGGCTCAAGGGGCCATTCACACAGAATTTGTTTATGCTGTTAAAAAAGTGAGATGCAGGTCAGTGAAGCGAAAAAAGAAAGGTCTAGAGATGCATTTTTTTTTAAAAGTTGACCTTATTTTTAACTCGAGCACCACGTTTTTAGAATGGTACGAGATGCTGCAAAAGACACGGCAAGCAAACACGTCCGTCTAGAGCGTTTACATTGAAAAACAATGGAAAAGTAGTGCAGTGGAATGGAAAAATGCGTTCTGTGTGAACCTGCCCTATCAGTTGCTCTCCACTAGGTTGATTCCATTATATATGCTAAAGCGACTCACCGGTCATGTGGAGTTGGTGTAGACGGTGGTAGACCAAGGCGGCATCACGGCAGCTCTTGCGGGCGTCTTCCTGAAGGGGGCGGTTGGAACGAAGGGCTCCGGCGCGGCTGGCTAGCCAGCGGCCCACCCACAGTCTCTGCAGACACAGACGCAGGGCGGACCACAGTACAGCACAGGTCAGGTCAAGTTGAGACGTGGGCAGAGGTCGACCAAGAGCTTTGAGACACGTCCAGAGGTTCTGTGAGGCCTGAGCAAAGTCTCCCTGCAGAAATACGTAAAGCATATTACAGAAACAGAAGCGTAGAAAGGGATCTGGTGAACTTGGACTCCCAGATCAAACATGGATACGTGCGAGAGTGTGTTTCATACCCTGGCTAGATCCAGATCGGCCTGCTTGCGGTGTCTCCAGAAGAGGACGGATGATTCTGAGTGAGGTCTGGTCACAGGTTCTCCATACACGAGGAGTCGGACCAAAACTCCAGCGACCAGAACACCGTTTAGCAGCCACACCAGAAGAGTGGGCAACATCCAATCCATCCAGCCCCAAGAATCGGCTACACAGACCAAAACAAGATTGGATTGTCCACGTCAGAGAGACAGCAACATAGTGTCGGCCCAGATCCGGCCCACATCTGGGCCGTGTGGAATCCACGTGTACCAGATGTGGGCCGGATCTGGGCCGACACTATGTTGCTGTCTGGGGTAGATTGGGTGGAATGGTATTCTGAACATATTGTCTCTCTCATGAGCTAAAGGCCCTGATATACAAAAAACAACAACAAAATCAGGCCAAAACGAAGTTCGTTTGGAGTTCGAAACAGCTTGCCAAAGCGAACTTTCCAGAAAAAGTTCACTCCGGCTGGTAAACACATTCAAACTCTGTGGTGATTGCATAATAGGTGGGTGAGGCCCCGCCTTCTTTAACTTGGACATTTTCTCCAGTTAATTTCTTCCGTTCAGTCCATCGAGATCAAATGAGAGTTAAAACAAACACTGGACAGCAGCTTTTTCATGTTTAATACCGTAAAGCTGCTTGTTTTAAAGCAATCTATTGTATAAAGTGCTCTATAAATAAACGTGATATGACCGAATTGCAAACACATCCACAATCGCTACGATCAGATGCTTTCTTAACTGCTGTTTTCTCACCGCTGTCCTTTTTGTTGTGTTTATTTTGTTACTGGGAGGAAACCGTGCAGCATATATTTACATATTCACCTGAATGTCGCTCTCAACAGCGTTGGGATGTTCGTTAACAGTATATCGGTATTTCAACTTCTTTTACCCCTAAGCGAAGACTGAAAAAGCACTTTGCTGTGAGTATATCGGGATCTTGAAGGTTTGAGTATTAGTACCTGCTTCCTCCATTGCCAGCATACTCCTTCCCGTGTGTCCTGAGACAGACGCCCCAGAGCTACTCCAGCCGCCACACAGCAGAGATGCCAGCGGGTTGAAGGACAGGAAGAGCATGGTGAAGGCGCACAGAGCCATACGAGAGCGATCCAGCATTCCTCCAGCCCTCTCCACCACAGGCTACGCGAGAGAACAGGATGATGGTGTTAAACCGTGATACGCTTATTCTTCCAGGTTCTTGACCTCAAGCAAATGAATTTTCCACTACAAGCTAACACATTCAATTGCTTCATGACCAAAGCCAATTCATTAAAGGCATGACAGGATAAGCAGATCATCAGAGTTTCTGCTACCTTGCTGTCTTCTACCATTGGGCTGTCCGGCTCAGAGTCGCTGCCGTGGTGCGAGTAGGTGCCGCTGGATTGGGGCGAGCCGACATCTGATGCTGGAGGGGTGGGGATTTCTGGTTTCACGTCCACCTCCATGGTCACAAGGTCCTTTAGAGACTCTGAGGAGGCAAAGAGACAGGTCAATGCAAAGACACCCACACCCCACTTGTGAAAAAGAAGTGCACTTTAAGTGTACTTCAAATCTTATTTATATATATATATATATATTTTTTAAATTTATATATATTTTAAATGTACTGTAAAAGTACACTTTTATGAGTGTACTTATACACTCATATAAGTCTTGTATAAGTGTATAAGTCAGACTTCAAAACGGAAACGGCCATTCACTGCCATTATAAAGCTTGGAAGAGCCAGGACATTTTTAATATTACTCTTGATTGTATTCGTCTGAAAGAATAATGTCATGTACACCAAGGATGACTTGAGGGTGAGTAAATTATGGGCTAATTTTCATTTTTGGGTGAACTATCCCTTTAAGTGCACTTTAATAATGTCAAATTATAAGTTTTATTTTAAAGTACATTTTAAATCATGTTTTAACAATCTTCTGTTGTGATTTAACGTACACTTATTTTGATGTGTTGACTAACACACTAACACATGTTAAGTATAATTTTAACTGTAGTGTGTTATTAGATACTACATTTCAAGTTGACATTTTAAAATGTAGTAAATTGCATTTTCATCATTACAAATGTGTAATTACAAATATATTTAAATATATCGAAAACAAGTTTCAAAAGAAATGGACCTTTTTAAATAAGATTATTTTAGTTTTCCATAAATGCTTGTCAGTACATACAGCAGTAACTTTAACCATATTTCAAAATTCAATAGAAGTAATTATGAGATTACATAATATAAAGATGTACTTAAGTAAACAAAAAAAGTTCAGCTAACTGCATTTAATATAAATTCAAACTGTAATACATTTTCATTTAATTGCAATTAACAT
The DNA here is from genome assembly GCF_949319135.1 of Squalius cephalus. NCBI lineage: Eukaryota > Metazoa > Chordata > Actinopteri > Cypriniformes > Leuciscidae > Squalius > Squalius cephalus. The sequence continues at coordinate 52,042,012 of NC_137122.1, read as the reverse complement.
GCGTATGTAATGTATGTTCTTTTACCGTATATTATCTCCGTAAAGTGTACTTCTTTTTCACAAAGGTCTTAACGTAAACATTCTTAATTTGAACCTTAACATTCTGGAAATGTTAACATTAGCCAATAGTGCCATTTCAGAGATGGAGCAATTCATCAAGTACATGTATTAGGAATGTAAAAAGGGTCCATTTTAATTTCATGTTGACTTTGAAGGTGAGCTTACTGTTCTTCTGGATGGACATTTTGAGTGCCATGTTCTCCTGCTTTAGTTTTTGGTTGGACTGCTGAAGGTAGCGAATGTGGTCGATGGCTTTTCTCAACACTGCCGACTTGTTGAGCTGCTTAAGAGAGAATATTAATTTTAGAATGCAAACACATCTTAAGACTATCTTCCACGTAAGATAAGAGCTACAAAATCTGGTTGAGTTCCATTCCATCTGGTTAGTTTTCAGATGAATTTCAAGGGTCACTACCATGAGCATAGTTTCTCTTGGTGACTAAATAACCAGACTTTCACAGACAATAAGCCAACCTTAGCTTCCGTCCCAGCCACCAGGTCTTTGAGCTCAATAATCTTGTCATTGATTGAGGATCGGTAGCGTTTTTCAATGGCGTTATGGGCGGTGCGTTTCTCGCCCTTATGTGGCAGGCCGCCCGGTTTCCCACTGATGGCGATGCGATTGATGGGCAGTTTCTCAGTGTCCACCATCAGTGGAACGGTGGTCAGGATGGTGCCTCCGCTCATCAGCGCCTGAGATGAGAGATGTACAGGTCGACAAAATAAAAACTGAGGTCTTCAGAAATGCATTAAATGTAATGTAATTTAACTAAAAGTAAGAATTTAGGTTATTTAAAATAACTTTGGCAAGATTTAAATGTGACATTTAAAATCAAATGTCTTGAACATTGATGTATAGCACTATGGCCAATTTATATCAAGAACAAAGCAATAAATTGAAGCGAATCTGAGACATTTTTTAAACTTTGTATGGAGAATCGACTCAAATTTCAATGGGCTTCTAACGAGCTCCTAAGTTGAAAAATTTAGGAGCGCGTTAATAAAACATTTGGTTGCAATGAATATTCATCAAATAATGCGTTTTTCCTTGATAAAAGGCATTTACAAGCAAACTTATTTAGAATGCAAAATGTACATTCGGTCTTTCAATACTTCTGCTACCAACTGTATTTAATACTCATGTAATTAAACAGTATGTAAATAAACAGATTATTGTGCTGATACTAGTCAAATCTACACTGCCAAAAATATTGCTGTTTGGATTTAAATAGGCAAATATGTTTATAGCATGTTTATGTTTGGTAACAGTTCTTCTAACACTAATTGATGGCGTGTGTAGCTTTTAATTCGTTAAACAATGTAGGAAGACACATCATGACCTTATTACAGGATGACAATGTCCAGATTCATCAGGCTCAAACTGTGAAAGAATGGTTGGGAGGGAGCATGAGGAACTATTTTCACACATGAATTGGCAACTCCAGGTCCAGACCTTAAATTCATTGAAAGTCTTTGGGTTGTGCTGGAGGACACTTTACAGAGTGCTGGACTCTTGCATTGTCAATACAAGATCTTAACCAAAAATGTATGCACCTCTTGATGGAAATAACATCACAACATTTATTTCCATCAACCATTCTTTCACAATGTGAGCCTGATGAATCTTCCAAACACACACACTTTTTTTTTTTTTTTTTTGGGCCGGGCCAGCGTATAAATTGAATATTATGGGTTCAAAAATGTTCTTAGTCTTTCCTTCCTGTTTACATTGCACAATAAACTGTATCTGTCATTTAATTCAACCAAAATACTAATAACCAGGGGAAAAATAACCTTTGCATAATGCATTACTTTTAATTATAAACAATTCTGAAATACACCGGGACTCTTAAGTTGAAATGTCTCTGATTTACTATATTATGCACTATATTATGCACTCTTACAACCATCTATAACATATTGCAATATAAACACCATAAGTAAATAAATTCATCAACAATAGCTCATACGCAATTTCTGTAGAACACACGACAGCGCCCCATTTTTACTTTGAAATGTAAAGTTTGAAGTTTAATAATCGTGCTAGGCCATATCTCGATTCCCATTTTTCCATCCCCTCCTAAAATGATCATTAAGACGTTTTGTTATACCATTTAAGACTTTTTACAACCATACATTTTATAAAGCAGATCCTTTTTTATGCATACACATGCTCCTAAATACATTTCACAGTTCGCAAACATCTATCTATTTTTAGTGAAGCGCTGGCACTGTCGCGCTCTCGTTGTGAACAGGCCGTGTGGGACTGTGTTTGTGTACCTGTAGTGAGGTGGTCTGGACCGGGGCAGTGGATGTAGCCAGCGTTGTGATACAGGGTGACGATACTGTTGTTACCATTGTCACATCAGGCTTCAGAGTTGTGAGCAAGAGAGAGTCTGCCTTAATGAACTGCGGCTGCAACAAAACCTGCGAAACACACGAAGAACGCTCAGCACACACAATAAAAGGTTGCTTGGCTGTAATATGTAATTATTGGACATGTGGGCAATTAGTGGGTCAATAAAAGCACTTACAGGAACCTGTTGAACCTGAGGGGAGATTGTCTGTGTGGGTGGGCTGGAGGCGGTGGTGAGGATTGGTGAAGCCGAGAGGCTCTGCATCTGTGCTTGAATGGCCATTGGTTGAACATTCTGTGGGGAGGCGGGGAGATTCGGGATTGGCTGAGGAGAGCTCTGCTGAGTGACAGCTGCAAGAGCCAATGAGATCATGAGAGGAAAGAAATGGCAAGAAATCGCACTAAGGGGCCGTTTACATGAGACAGTTTTCAACTAAAAACGGAAAACGTTTCATGCGTTTTGGCCCTTCGCTTACACGACAACGGCATTTTGAGGGACTGAAAACGCAAACTTTTGAAAAGGGGTTTCAAAGTGCAAGTTTTTGAAATCGATACCGTTATCGTCTCAGTATAAACTACAAAAACGTGAATTCGTGAAAACGGTGAGTGCACAGTGTGTCTTTACAAAGTGACATCGCCAACTACTGGCCTAGCATGAATAATACAGCGCTTTTAGTCGTTTTCACAGATCCGTGAGAACGAGGATGGTTTTGACGACGTTGTCGTCGCCTGTGCGTGGATAATGCAAAGGAAAAACCTGTCCGCTTTTAGAACATCGTTGTCGTGTAAACATACCCTAAAACTCTAATAACTCCTTCTGAAAACAACAAAGATCATTAAAGCAGAAATCATAACCACCTTTTGCCACTTGAGGCAATATTACCACTGTTTGAAATCTGTTGAAATGTGAACAAGCTGTCATTCAAGAAGAGATTTAGATTCACAGTCACACCAGTCTTCACCAAACGCCGTTACTGACCAGTCCTGTCTTAGCAATTGTTGTTGTTTGCCAGTTTCTCTTTTATCATGTATGTCTAGGGCCTAAAACTAACTTTTTGCCACATCAGCCAATGGGCGGTGACTTAAATTTTACCAGCCATAAATATTTTTTTTACTGCCCATGGAACTATTTTTGCAAAAAAAAAAATTTTAGATACCAGTGAAAATTCCCTTTTCATATACAGACACTTAAAGTAATCAAATGTAAAAAATAACACTGCATAGTCTTCACAGATTAATCCTTATTAAAGTTACAAAAGTTATTCAGTCAAGAGTGATTTTTTTTCTTCCTTTGTTGTTTGATTAACATTAAAAACAGATGGCAGCAGGATTATTAGGCTGCTGTCACTTTAAGACCGAATGCACGGATCTAACATAATGTTACACGTGCGTTTTCCTTCTCAACTATTTACGTTCCTTTAAGACATAACCGATTATGTTTAACCGATTACATGTCTGTTCAAGCGCAAGACGACGTTAAATGGAGCTTAATTTAGAAACTGCGTGCTGTCTGAGACCCGGATTTTCTGTTTGCACACATTTAAACCAGTATTACTAGTATTACAGTGCACCACCACTGTCCTATGCACACATATATTCATATTTATGTAAATTATGTAATCCGTATTTGTATATCGTTAATTTTTCCATTCTGTATCCTGCATTTATGTTAAGTACTGAAATTCCTTGTGTGCTTTAACACACTTGGCTAACAAAACCATCTCCAGTTTCTCCTGACTGGATGTTCTGTAAAGCTTGCTTCTGTAATAATAACAGTAAGGGGGGCAGGTAGAAGGTCACAATAGAAATTCATAACTCAATTCACCCGGACTGAACTTTGATCTACGCTAGTGTGATGTTGTCTTCTCTCTTTGACCTGGCGGAGACATTACCTAAGCCTCGCAACGATAAGCAGAATGAAACGCAATGATAAAAGCATATGCAAAGAAAGAATGTGGGCTGGGCTTCTTTTACACATGAACACAAAGTACGATGAAAGGTCACTAGGTTTCCAGGGACTGACAACAGTGACTTCCGTCTGCACCTTGAACTCAAATCGCCGTTTCATACCGAATCACAACTACCTGAAAGGATCTGCTGACATGATGTGACTGGTCAAAGGTGATGCATTTTAACAGTGCAAGTCGTCATGTGCATTACTCATGAATAACATGCGAGTAATCATTTACACTAAAGACTACATAATCTCAAAACACTTTTAGAAAGTTTTCATCAGTCAAGACACACACTTCCATAAAGCACATATCTGATCAATCCAATATGTCATGACTGAACGGATTCAAAACTAGTATAAATACTATGAAATCACTGTGAAATTATGATAACAGTGACCCTGGATAAATGTGACCCTGGACCACAAAACCATTCACAAGATTTATACATCACCTGAAAGCTGATTAAATAAGCTTTCCATTGATGTATGGTTTGTTAGGATATGACAATATCTGAAAATCTGGAATCTGAGGGTGCAAAAAAATCGAAACATTGAGAAAATCGCCTTTAAAGTTGTCCATTTATGTTCACGATTGTGCTGCATTCACTCACAAAAATAAATGTTTTATATATTTACGGTAGGAAATGTACAAAATATCTTAATGGAACATGATCTTTACTTAATATCCTAATGATTTTTGGTATAAAAGAAAAAACGATAATTTTGACCCATACAATGTACTGTTGGCTATTGCCACAAATACACCCGTGCGTCATGTGACTGGTTTTGTGGTCCAGGGTCACATATGCTTAGCTCAAGCTGATTTAACCGCTATTGCCAAGTCCACACATTTCCTTTTACAAAGTTTTATTTGAATATAGTTCAACTTTATTTGAAAGTTTCAGTATAACTTTGTTCATCAGTATTTCATTGGATAGGAATCAGGCACTGCAAGTATTAAGCTGGTGTAGTCCAACTAAAGACTGAAAAACAAAATGTCAGTTTGTCAAGCCATTTTTTTTTTAAATGATTTGATTTCAATCCTTCAATATTTATATATTTTATTTTTCAACTAGAGAGTGACCAATTATGAACACAGTAAGTGACCCCTAACATGCTATCATTCAAAGGCTTGGGCTGAGAAATTGACCTATTTTGCATTATTAAAAATAATTTAAATTTTTATTTGGTGCCAGTGTTGAATGTTTAGTTATTTGTAAACAAGACCAGTGAATCAAAAGTGATCATTTAATAAAATGTGAAGTATTTAAAAAAAAATAAAATAAAGTGTAGTTGACAATTTAATACCCACTTTATTTGGAAGGCTATTCAGAGACCTACTGGTTTAAGAAAACATGTAAAACATCTGGATGGTCTTATTAGAGTCACTTTCCCCACATTCTATCAGATGTTTAGTTACATAGTAGTTACATATTAAAGAAACGTAATAGAAAGACCAATTAGCTTATCAGTTAACAGTGATTTACACCCTTTGAGATGAAGTGCCAACAGATAACTGACACACTTATGGTAAGAGAGATAAGTTTTATGTTTACTAGTAGCTCAGGCGCCTCTCATGCACATGAATGACAGATTTTTATATTTCACATTTGTAGGGCTCTATGATTTTCACAATACAGAAAACAGACGGAATCCACGTAATCCAGTCATAATCAAGGCATTTACAGTATGACGTGGAGTAACACAGAATTAGGCCATTTTTAGATGCATAAATCCAAAGCAGGGCTGTAGAATGAATCAAATCTCGATATGGACTAGTGTCTGTGAACATTAAACTGCTATTGAAATCTGAAGTCTGCGTGTTCTCTGTGTGAATGAGCAGCACAGTTTCGTCTACTACACATAATGAAGCACATGCATCTGCCGTCTCACTATATGAGGACACATGAAGTCACTTCACCAGCATTTCATTAACACTATCGTCAGATACACACAGAAACTCAAGGGTCTTCACCACAACCCGTCAAAATAAAAGTTTGGTTTAACTTGATGTTGTACAGTAGAGTGTACTTCTCAAAAGTAATAATATTAATAATAAATAAATCTTTATTTAAGGAATTGCACACTTTTTTTAAGCACTTTGTTTGCCAAAATAATAAAAAAAGAATTGCTACATTTTCATTTGATTACATTTTAACAGATTTATGTTTTTGTTTTTACCACCGTTACCACCATTTTTGATAATAAATTGGTATTAAAGGTATAGTGGAGGATCTTTCCAAATTTTAGATAAGACCCGCCCTCTCCACTTTTTGAAAAGTTTGATTGATTCACCAGAATGATTGACAATTAGGAGGACCAATAGTATAGGTGATCCACCCGGAAGTAAAAAATCCTCCGCTATACCTTTAACTTATAAATCCAGAAAATGTAAAACATTTATGGGGCCTCATTATTGTAAGAAAATGTTAATAGATTATAACAAGTTTTAATAATTCAATTTATTTGATTAACAAATGATTAAGAAAATTTACACCATTGAAATGGAATTTAGGAAAAAATAAAACGGGGCCCTAAAATTATTTATATATACATGTATATCATTTTAATTATGTTTTTAATAAAACTCACCAGTATAGGCGTTCTGGATGGGGAAAGTGACCACAGACTGCTGCTGCTGCTGCGAGCTGAAGAGGACCTGCTGGGTAACGCCGAACACCGGGCTCTTCCCGGCCGGAGGCGACGGGTGGAGGCTGGGAGATGGAGCGGGCTGAGCTTTGGGCTGCGTGGTCTGCAGTGTCCCGGGGTTGGCAGCGGTGGAGCTCACCTGTGCCAGAGGAGACTGCTGGAAAGTGGGAGGGAGGAACACCTTGTCCGGGATGGAGGAGCTGCGGGTGATGGGGGGGCCCAGCAGGGCGTCCAGGTGCGGGCTGCTGCTGAGGATGGAGGAGGTGTTGATGGGCGTAGAAGAGGCGGGTGGAGGAGAGGAAGGGCTGGAGAGAGGCAGGGCTGACAGATCCTGCGGGGGGGCTGCGGGACCAGGAAAGGAAGTGTGATCGAACAGACCCACAAACTCCATGTCCTGGTTGTTGATAAGCTGGAGCATATCTGTTGAAACATGGAAAAAGAGACGGATACAGTGAGCAAATGGGGCGTCCTTAGGAGGCTTTAGAGGTGAATGGACCATGGGGAACAACAACATCTCCCCATCCCACCCCATCCCACCCCATCAAACCCAATCGCGGACAGGTCGACCTAGGGGGTGAGCAATGAGTTCAACCTCAAAGCTTAAATTCAACCAGTTCATCATATAAACCGATCGTGTTTCTTCAGAGAATTTGGACTAAACCACTCAATTCATATGGATTAGTTTCACAATCTCTTTATGAACTTTTTCGAAGAGTCAAAGTGGTAGTTGCATAGACTGTCAATGGAGGGACAGAAATCTCTCAGATTTCATCAAAAATATCTTAATTTGTGTTCCGAAGATGAACGAGAGTCTTACGGGTTTGGAACGACATGAGGGTGAGTAATTACTGACATAATTTTCATTTTTGGGTGAACTAACCCTTTAAGGGGGCAAATATTGTCCCTTAATGCTAAAGGTGTGACTGCAGTCACGGTGGAGGAGAGGGGGTGCGGATGTTATATGCCTCAGGGCCTCAACTCTAAAAAGTTTGGGAACCACTGAATGTCCTATTGGAATCAATTCCAGAGATATAGGCACCGCCATGTGACTCCATGAGTAAATTGTTATTAAAGGCCCACTGAAGTGCCTTGGAACGCGCAGCTTTGTATGATGCCTTGACGTAATTTCCACTGAAACAGGAAGCTAAGGCGGGACATACTGAATGGCTCCTCCCCCTTTTCAAATAGCCAATAGCGTTTAGTTTACCTCACAGACTGCAGTCATACTTGACAGCACCATGGAAGTGAATCCGAGCGCTGATGATACGTTGGATTCAATAGTAGAGGTGTGAACAAATTCTAGCCATTTCATTCTTAACCAACGTACAGTTGGCAAACGGAATAAACTCGAGCGTTTGAGCAACCGAAACACATATCTCAACCCATATTGCTCTGTGACGTGTCTGTCAATGGTTGCTTTGGCCAGGTGGTATTTATAGCATAGGGGGCGGGGCTTTAGATTCTAGAGAGCATTTGATTGGACAGAAGATGTGATGAGAAGCCGAAGTCCGCGTGATGTCATAAAAATCCGTGATCCATTTTAGCGGAAGTGAGAGACTGTAAGTTTTGAATGCTTATATCAACTAAATGCGAATTTTGTCATTGTTTTGGCACACACCAGCTTATTCATAACCTTAAGGCTAACATATTCATACTAAAAGCTAAAAAACTCAAATGTTGATTTCAGGGGGCCTTTAAATTGTACACATTTTCAGTGTCACACACTGCACACAGCTGATTGGTTATTCTCTACAAAGATCAGATTTGTGTTTGCAGCGTCTCTGTATACTTTGCTTGTTATTTTGAGTTTGATCTCAAAGCGACTGAGATCTGTGGATCCACAGAGCACAAGTTCGTCGGCACACACAGTGACTCCTCCACCTAAACGCCTGCACTAACCCATGGCAAATTCAGTCTGGATTTCACTCAGTTGTGGGATGGAGAGGGTGATCTGACTGCAGAGTGACCCATTACAGAGTTTCATCATTCCTCTCGCACAGGAGAACCAGTCAAGACCCTGCGCTTCACAGCCGCCCTCGCCACTGAGCCCCAATGAATAAAACACACGCATGAGAGGAAATCATTCATTACGAACCTCAAAAACCTGTAGGCTACAAAATGTCTTTAATATAAAATATCGATAATTAATGATAGTAACAGTAGGGGACCATTTATCGGGATTGTTTTATCACATTATGCTGGCATAATGATGACATTAATGATCTTGATTTAAATAGGCGATTTAGCTTAGACACACCCTAAGGCACAAATTAAGTTTGTTATTATCGGAACAAAGCATTATTATTAGTATTAGTATTTAAATAACACATTATACTTATTTGGATCTGAGATAAAGAAATAAAAAGTATTTTATGCACAAATATATAATTGAAAATATTATTCATGTAATTATTTTCTTAAATCAAAATATTTTTAATATTTAAATAACTAATTCATTGATAATATTGGGATATGAGATAAAGACATAAAAAGAATGAGAGGAAATTCAGTATAATTGTTATCAGTATTATTAGATTATAAAATACATTATTATTGGGATCTAAAATAATGAAATAAAAAAATATTTCATGCACAAATATATTATATATCGTTTCATATATTGTTCATGTTATTTTATTAATAAGAGTATAATTATGTTTTAAATAATACATTACAAATATTGGGATTTATTATAATCAGTATAATATGTTTTATTAGATTATAAAATAACATTATTATTGGGGTATAAAACAAGGAAATAAAAAATATTTTATGCACAAATATTATATAATTTAAAAATAATTGAATATACTTTTTTTAAATCAGAGTATAATTTTGTTTTAATAAATAATACATGAATAATATTGGGAACTGAGATAAAGAATCAGAGAATCAGTCTCTTTATAATAATAATAATAATAATAATTATAAAATGATACGTTAATATAATTGGGATCTGAATTAAGGAAATAAAAAGTATTTCATGCACAAATATCACATACAATTAAATCTTTTATTCATGATATTATTTTCTTAAATCAGAGTATAACCAGTATAATAACAATATGACTAATATATTAATAATAATAATAATAAAGTTAGTGATGTTACTCTGCTGGAGAGTTAATCCCCAACAGTGTAAAAAAAGTGAAGTGGTCAAAAGTGGTGTTTTCCATGCATGTGACCCCATATATCATCAGACTCCATCAGTGAGCACAGGCATGGCGGCGGCCGGTGTGTTTGTATGAGGTGATCGCGCTCGACCAATCAGAGGCCCAGAAAGCGCCTCGCGCTAGAGGTTACTATCGGGCACTGTCCGCTTCAGCAGCAGGGTTTACTTTCGGTCAGACCACTTCACCGTGCGTGGACCATTTAACCATTACAAAGGTGAATTACTAAAGGGTCTAATAACGCAAAGGGTAAATATGTAAATAAATACACAATTTCAGATATATTCAAACATTAAAATTGTGTCTAAATATATTTTTTAATGCTTTTCGGTTTGTGATACAGGACTGATGGCGTTTTGTTTGGTCAATTATTTTATTTTTTTATTTTAAATATTCTAGTTCTCGGAGAATTGTGTTAGTAGGGAATGGCCGATTGTAACCTCGCGCGACGTCACCACTCCAGGCTGGAGGGGGCGTGGCTTCTCACAATGCAACTTCTAATGAAACGCCCACAATATAATGACACCCTGTATTTTAGTCTCATTTTAATCAGATTTAACACACAAGGCACCATTACAATGCGTGCAAATAAAGGACCCATAGATGTGATATGTGTGAAAACTAACACACGCCCAGCTTGAGCTTCACTGACACCACCTGATCTCAGATCTGCTCACTGTATATCAGTGTGTTTAAAAGACGACACAGTTGTTTCTGAACAAAACAAGCATCCTATATGAAGACAAAGTGCATAGGTGTAATAGCTCATTTATTACAGATGATTGTTTTCCCACTTGTATCGTTGTTTTAAACACGTGTATGCGTCTGACAGCACCATCAATCAATGTAAATATGTGTCTGCAAACACACGATTCACTTCGTCCAGCCATATAACCTGCCTATACCCAGCACTGCAAGTGTAAACAAACGATCTCTTACCATCAATGTCGCTGAGCAGAGCCGAGTCAATATCACTCGGATCATGTAAAGACATACTGGAGTCCAGGGTTTCCAGTGACGGGTCGTCAAAAGACAGATTCATTGTCCTCGAGTGCTCTTTCAGGCTGACTTCAGAAGTATTAAATCACTCACTCACACAACAAGCGGTATTCCATGGAAACTAGGAACTTCTTGCACTCATCGAGCAGGCAAATATGCATTTGCTGGCGTAGTTTTCGTAGGATACGTCCACTTGGTTTTCGATTAACTCAACTTTCTAGCTGGACCTGCTCGTGTTCGTTTCCATACTGCCGCACAAGGCAAAGTTGACTTAAGAGTTTGCTTTGCACATTAGCATGCTAGCAGCGAGAGCCAGGCAAACCCCAGACGGCTGTGGGTGATTGACACGCCCCTCGACCAATCAGAACTCGCTCCTTTAGTTGTCGAGTCTCCTTCGCATGGCTTGCATTGAAATAAAACTGCAACTGAAGTCACTTATTTGAGATTTACTTTTTACTGTATTTTTTTTTTTAACTTAGCGTTTGGATTATTATAATTTATCATTGTTGTTTTTACTTGTATTATTGTATGTTATTTATATAAATGTGTAAAAGCTATTTAAACACGTTAATAATTATTTTCGACCTGTTCAATTAGTACGCTGAGAGTCAATATGTGTTAAACGTGAATAGGAAATCGACATATTTTACTATAAAGTTCTGAATTTACACCCCCGTTTTTGTTTACAAAATCTCACTCGGCAACTGCATGGCCTGAGCATTAGTGGGCTTGTCTCCGTCAGCCAATCAGAGTTGAGCAGAGGTGGGCCCTAGGACATCATGTTAGTCTGAGCCGCAGTGATGACTCCGCCTGTAGAACCAGAGAAACCAACCAATCGGGAGTCAGAAAGAGAGTGGGGTGATGTGACGTCACACATGTGGCTCCGTGATTACATCATGTATTTCTCGTAGAATAAGGATTAATATATCTATATGAACGGGGATTAATATGAAATGCTGAAATAAAAAATGAAGCTTTTATTGAAACAAACAAACTAAAAAAAAAAAAAAAATCTTTATAAACAAATTAAATAAATCCAATTTAAGCACAACTGATGCTCTCCACTAGAAAAATGTATATAAATACACAATTTGGTCAAGGTATGAAGCAGGATGGATTGATCTGACCTCAATAGTGTTTACAAAGTTAAGTCATTCTATATGTCTGTGAACTCACACACATAGATAACAACAAACAGATTGAAGTGGGTCAATGACCGAGAGTAACACCACCGACTGACTGCAGGGAAGCTGATGAAACCAAGGAGCTTGAACATACGTGTAGTTATTATTATGGCATGTTCGTGAGGTGCATGTCTGCATGAGTGTTAAAGACTCTCTCACACACACACACACACACACACACACACACACACACACACACACACACACACACACACACACACACACACACACACACACACACACACACACACACACAGTCCTGAGGCTTCAGTCATTTATCCATGGAGGTCTTCAGCAGCTGTCCAAAACGGCTAAACACCAAGTGTACTAACCACAAATTACTGGTCAGGAAATGAGCAAAAATTAAGCTAATGCACTTTTCTGTCTCAGAAAAACATCAAAGACAGAGGGAAGTTTTTTGAATAATAGGGGAAGTTGTGTGTGTGGAGTTATGAATCACAGTGCACATGGTGATGCTCCAGAGCGATGTATAACATTATAACATGCTGATCTGGAGCCAAAGAAACATTTCTGATTATTATTAATGTTAAACACATGCTCATATTGCTTAATATTTTTGTGGAAACTCTGATTTTTTCCCCCAGGATTCTTTGATGAATGGAAAGGCCTAAATAAAGCATTTATTATAAATATAACTTTTTTTGTAATATTTAATCATTTCATTAATTTCTTTACGGCCTTTTTTCATCAATTTAATGTGGATTTGCGAAATAAATTTTTTTTTTTTTTAACCCAAACTTTTGAATGACACTTTATCATGATTTCCACACACACACACACACACACACACACACACACACACACACACACACACACACACACACACACACACACACACACACACACACACACTTATTTCTGAAGGATCATGTGACACTGAATACTGGAGTAATGATGCTGAAAATTCAGTTTTGATCACAGGAATAAATTACATTTTAACATATTCACATAGAAAAGAGTTCATTTGAATTGTAATATTTCACAATATTACAGTTTTTACTTTGTTTTTGATCAAATAAATGCAAAATAAATGCAGCCTTGGTGACATTTAGACTTCTTTCAAAAGCATTAAAAAACCTTAATGTTTTCAAACGTTTGACCCATAGTGTGTGTGTGTGTATTATATATATATATATATATATTGAGAGAGAGAGAGAGAGAGAGAGAGAGAGAGAGAGAGAGAGAGAGAGAGAGAGAGAGAGAGAGAGAGAGAGAGAGAGAGAGAGAGAGTTTTCAGTTCGTCATTACCCCAATATGACCACTGACAATGTGTCATTTGTAATTATGATTTAATCATCATGTTATATTTTATGGAAGACCATAAGAGCCATTTAAAATAAAATTAGAAATCTGAATAGACATTGAACGTTTTAATTTGTTTTCAAATGCACTTAACTGCAACAAATATAATAATAAACTAATAAAATGTCATTTTCACAACTTCATGCCAACTGTTTTTTACATTTATCAATTTTAAAATGTATAGTTTGACATGTTGATCTCATGGAAGCAGCCGATGAAGCTTTAACTGAAGACTGAACACAATAAAAGCCAGGTTAAGAAACCTTTAATTATTTTGCTGTTAAAAAAAAAAAAAAAATAGTTACTGAACTTTTTTTTTTTTCAAAGCTAACATTAAAATGATGGAAGATTTATTAAATACGCTCGTTAAAATGAACCACGCAGGGAACTGTTTGCATTAAGCAAATGAATCACTTTAATAAAATAGTTTGGATTAAACAATAAATCTGGCAATAGGAAACTTCATTACATGTCATTATTCTAAAATACATTTAAGACATTATGAGGTAAATGATCAAAATAGTTAAGACTTTTAATGTCACACGATGGCAACATCCAGTGAAGCAGTTAATCCAAATAATGATGAAAGCAGAGCTCTTTAGAACAAGCAGATTCCTCCTCGCAAGTAATCAGAAATAGATCAAAAAATAGATACTGCAGATTAACGTGAATTAATGCTGTTCATAGATGCATCTCGAATGGCCTTGGTTAAGAAACTCATCTGGCCATTATTGATTTTGCTCTGAACATGCCGCGATTTCCTTTCAATCAAAGCCAGTCAATCAATTCAAGTAAAGCACATACACACTCCTCCAGTGTCTCACACATTTAACTGCTGATTTGACAGATTTAGGGGAAATGATGGAGGTTTGCAGCAGGTTCGGTTAACGAAGTTCAAGCTCTTGCCTTCCCATCATTAGTCGTTTAACATTTGAGGTCTTTGACTGTGAAATGCATAAACATATACGACTGAAGTGAACATCTTCCTTCAAACATTAACCTCACTTTGTTGGGAAGATAGCAGTGCAACATTCAGCATGATTAAAACTGTACGGTACAGCTGTTGGCGACTGGAATGAAGAGTCACGGCGATCCTGCAAATCACGTGGAAAATCTTTCATGATGAATCTCAAAAAAAAAAAAAAAAAAAGAGGGATGCAATTAAAGGTGCACTATGTAACTTTTGGCCCTCTAGTGGTTAAAAAACAAAACTGCACGCATTTTGTGGAAGAACATTGTTTTGGTTGTGCTTGACTGTGTGGATGAAACGACCCTTTATAATGAACTCTGTTAGAGAGCTACATAAGCCAATTCATCTGTTGAATAAAATACCTTATTCACCTGTCGAGTAATAAAAACGACATCTCCGCATCGCTTTTACAACATTTCAAATGCCTCAGTTCTCGCCATCTCTGAAAAGCCGAGCCGATGTTGATTCTTGTTTTATGACGAGCTCTGTCACGTTCTTTTTGCAAGCATGTACGCAATTTTACACGAAATCCATCCCACTAGGTCTACAATATAAACGCTTATAATAGGCTTACAATAGTGAATCGGGGTAAGACAAAAACACATTTTGAAAGAAGGATTGATGTATTGTCAATTTTGCTAATGTTGAACAAAAAAATAAAGTTACATAGTGTACCTTTAAACATGTACACCAAGTTAATACAAACCTTTAGTACTATACACACACTTTCCTACTGTATATACACATTTATGTATACGTATGGATACATATTTTACAAAAGCCATTAGGCGAATATAATTCTTGGTTAGGTCTAGCAAAGCAGAAAGCAAGTTCTTTTGATTTTGGGATGAAATGTGACCCACACCTTTCTTGATTTTTTTTTTTTTTTTTTTTTTTTTTAAATGAGCCTGTTCCAGGAAATCATATATCATAATCAAAATTAAGATGCATATGTTTTTGTATCACTGTAGACACCTGGGGCCTCATGCATAAAACTTTCTGTAGATTTCGTCCTAAAAGTGTGTGTAAGCCGGAACCTGCGCAAAATTACGCGGAAGATTGTGCGTACATACGTCTCCACCCCCCGAAATAACCATATAAGGAGCAAGTTTTACTATACATATCCTCATCTGCATATCATTTCCATATGAATATTCCCATCCACCTGATACCATGTGTAACGGTAAGACATAAGGAAAATATTAGAAACAGACAATAAATGCCAATTATATTACTAAAAACCATTCAGTATCCTTGTCTTGTTTTAAAATCATTAAATCAAATTTATATAAAATACTTTTTTATTTCTATTTAAATTAATACGAAAATATTGTAACTTCTGGATAATGATTTCATGACTGCGTAACTCCATTAATGAGAGTGGCATATTTAACCTAAATGTCTATATCAAAATAAAAACTTTTAAAAAAATCATTCTGTTTACTTTATTAATTCACTCGCACCAGTAAAAGAGTGTGTACGCGCGGAGTGTCCCTACGGTGTGCACATATTTACGGCTAGTTTCTTTTTTTTTATAAATCCTGTTTGCGTGGAAAATTGCATACGCGCATTTCAATGCCTTTTTTGTGCGTACGCGACGTTTATACATCAGGCCCCAGATCTATACAGAGCCCCGCACATGACATGTAGACACAAATATATATATATATATATATATATATATATATATATATATATATATATATCGTGGCCATGAATTAAGAATTCATTCCCATGATTTACTAAATCGTGGCCACAATTTAGGAACAAATTGTTATATCTTGTGCACAATTTACTTAAAACGAGGGAACGAATTTCTAAAACGTTCTGACATATTAGTAAGTCATGGGAACGAATTGTTAATTAATGTCCACGATATTCAATTTTTTTCTTTGCTTAATCATGTGCGGGGCTCTGCAGATCTACCCTTTAAAATGCCCTTAAATAGTGCCTTTAAACCAGGCTATAACGGCTTGGACAACCTCAACTGGAGTCAACATATTTGAACAAATCGATGGAAATCAAGCTTATTCTTCTGTCTTTGGTAATTCGCACATGATGATTTCGAGAATGTTGCCATTATCCTTCACCAGACCCTCATAAGCACGAGACAGCCAATCACGAGCAGCGCACCGTTGGCACGGTTGTCTCTGCGCTCCAACGCCTGATTAAGATCTAATGTTTTCCTGCTCTATTTACCACAGGGACAGATTGAGTCACAATCCATAGTTGACTCAGCCCTACAAAAGAACGGATGCACCACACGAAACCTCAACCTCAACCTCATGGACTGGCGATCTTTAAGACCATTAGTTCATTACTGAACAATAAATACGAAACCAAACAGCTCTATTTGACTGCATATCTGTTAATCGAAATGAATGAGCTCTCTGTAGAGACTTATTTCGGCTACATGTTGGCTTAAGCCATCGCTTGATCGCGCCGTTCAGCTTAAAGGTTGTGGTTAAAGCAGTACTGAAGCAGGATTCTCACAGTGCTCTATCAGAAGGGGGATGTTAGACAGAAGCCTTGCTGCCATGTAACATCAGTAGGTGTGTTAAGTACAGCAAGCGTTTGGAAGTTGGAGGGAATATGGTTGCGGTCACTGGGCTGAACCGTCAGTGGTCTACAGGGCAAAGAGATTGTCCTCCGTCTGTTCGGTCTTCTTGCGGCTGCTGCTAGACACGCTGACGGGAGGCCTGGTCTCTCCACCAGCGGCCGACGGTAAAGCCTTGTCTGCAGCTTTGGCCCGCTCCGCTAAGAACTTGTCGAACTCTGAAGAGACACCAGGAGAACAATGGGTGCCTTTAAAGGGAAAGTTCATCCCAAAACTGAAAATTCTGTCATTAATTACTCGCCCTCATGTTGTTTCAAACCCATAAAACTTTCGTTCATCTTCAAAACACAAATCTTTTTGATGAAATCTGAAAGATTTCTGTCCCTCCACTGACAGTGTACGCAACTACCACTTTGACGCTTCAAAAAGTTCATAAACTCATATGAATTGAGCAGTTTTGTCCAAATTTTCTGAAGAGACATGATCGCTTAATATGATGAACAGATTGAAATGTCGTCTTTTATTCACATTTAAACATTGATCAAAGTGGCGTCAAAGTGGTAGTTGAGTAGGCTGTCAATGGAGGGAGAGAAATCTCTCCGATTCAAAGATCAACGAAAGTCTTACAGGTTTGGAATGGCATGAGGGTGAGTAATTATTGACATGAATTTTCATTTTTGGGTGAAATAACCCTTTAAATGGAACTGTTTATTATCATATTCGATCCATCAGGCTCATATAGTATGATACAGTGAGAATACGCAGCTCATACTCGTTTTATTCAGACACCCAAACTGAGCAAAAATATGCAATTTGGTGCAGTTGCTGATTCTTCTATGACCAAAAAGTAAGATGAAATATAATGTAAATCAACGAGTCTGCTCAGATTATGTGATTTTGCCTCCTAAATTATTGGTGTGTCACGGACAAGAAACACATCAGATTACACGGTGGCTTCCAGACCAATCATCGCTTGCCATCTTTAGGCGAGAAGGCGGAATTAGTGACTGACTTCACAAGAATGCAAACAATGGCTACCGAAGTGGTGTGTTTTGTATTAAACATATAATGCAATCCAATATAATGATGATGAGCATTCAAGAGCCTGATGGATCATTTTTGATAAATCACATTTTAACAAGATTTTTCAAAAACAAAAAAAGATATATGGATAATCAAGTAAACCTAGGTTGCTTCAGTCCAGTAAGTGTTCATCATAAAATAGTACTAATAATATAAAAGTAATTCTTACGTTTACATTATAAACATGAGTAAAGATTTCACATCAAAAAGACACGTGAACCACGACCCGAAGGGAGACGTTTTACTATGATACTAAAAGGCCTTTTACTTGCTTAACAGTTATAACCTATCAATCACATGACAGAAGGCATGCAGTAGATTGTGTACAACAGGTTTTTCTACAACTGGTCAATTTGAAACGGCATTTCCAACACAATTTATGTTTCCATAAAAAGGAAACCGAGTGTTTCCGAGTGAAACACAACAATGCACATGAAAAATGTGCAAGGCTAGACTTTTACAGTTACAATCCAAACGTTAAGCTTTTGCATTGTACCTTCACTCGTGACTCCTTCTTCTGGCTCTTCTTCACCTTTCTGTTTCAGAAAACAAACAGAACAACATTATTTACATGTCAGACCAGTCACTTTTATTATTTGTACACCACATTGTGCCACAAACACAGAATGAACAAGTTGAACAACTACTTACCATTCAGCAATAAAACCAGTTCACAACATGACGTTATTATAAACAAAGTACATGTGTATGCATTTTCCACATTATTTATGACGACAGATCAGTGTTGGGGAGAAACTGACTGAACGTAATGCCGCTAACTTAACATTCATTAAAATTCAGTGTGATCGTCGCTCAGCTGTTTTTGAAATAATAGCACGCTAATATTTACAACAAATCAGAAGTGTAATATGACCAAACATTCTCCTATAATGTCCTGATTGGGGAAATCAATGTTATTTATTATGACTTAATTTGAATTTTAGGTTGAACCATCCCTTTATCTTCATAGTGTCGGCCCAGATCCGGCCCACATCTGGGCCGTGTGGAATCAACGTGTACCAGATGTGGGCCGGATCTGGGCCGACACTATGTCGCTGTGTTCAATTTTGATTATCAGGATTTTTCCAGCATCGTAAAATATTTTGGTGGCCATTAATATGAATCCCGCCAAAGATTAATTTGATCATTTAATGTTCTGCAGTAACGGTACCTGCTGATAGCTTGAGTTAGCACTCTGACTGTGAAGAGCATCAAAGGCTTCTATTTACAACTTTTTTTTTTTTTTTTTTGTCAGCGTTGAGTTTTGTAGCCAATCCTTTCATTGATTATAACGGGACTTCTCGCAAGAGTTCAGCTTTGTGTATCTCGCATTGAACTCAAGTAATTGACAGCTTCAGTGATCTTTGCTGGCTTTCTGTAAAAACATTTTTTAATATATTTTTCATTCTGCTCTACACACTAACAACTAGTTTTTTAATGCTAAAAGAGGGTTTGCTCTGGCGAAAAAAGTTAGTAGATCTGGCCCTTAAGAGTGTTAATACAAAAAAAATAGACGCCAATTTTCACCAAGTGTTACGTTGTTTCGCTTTTTTTTTTTTTACTGAAGACTGATTTTTCCCCAGGAAATCCTGAAAAAAAAAATAAAAAAAAAAATATATATTTTGTATATTTTATAGTTATACAGTCTAAAGTTATATACTCTTATCTAACAATTACCCAAAGCCAAATGTCCACTTAAATATCTTCAAAGTAGTTCCTTTTTTTTTAGTAACTTAAGTATTGCTAACTACTCTTCCAAAAACTAGGCCAATTAGATCAATTATTTGGCCATTTTGAAACTAACAGTCTCAGTTTTGTCAGTAAATGCGATGGTAAATTTAGCTGTTTTTGAACATTTTGAAAATGTGTGAATTTTGAGTTAATATTGTCCACATTTTTATTTCATTTCTGCAGTTCTGTTGGTAGACTTCTGTAAGTTATATTCAGAATTCTGTAGGTTATCAATAAATTGGTATTGGCTACACTGCTCAGTTGTTTCTCTGTTCTGAATACCTGTAGTTTTCGTCAAAGTAACTTTCCCAACACTGTTCAATGGACATATATCACATGACATTTATTGACTTCAACAAACCACACAATAATTTGAATATCAGTACAAACACAACACAAAAACCAACAGATGAACGAAAGCATCCGTCACCAGTGAACTGCAACATTCAACAGCATCACTCTTATCTGCATCTGAAGACGCTCCAACACCACCAACAAACGTTAACTGACATCTTAAATTGGTAATAATTTATCCCTAGTTAATGTTCATTAGTATCATGTGCATGGGTGGCATATGGTAGACCGACAACATGATTGGTGGAAATGAATGATTAGTACTACTGAGGTAGGGAGGAAAAAAAAAATCCAAAAATAGAACAAAAAGGACTTGGATAAATGAAAGTGAGTAAGATGACATGGTGTTACCATGGAAACAAAAACAGAGAGAATGAAATCAAGGTAAAGAAGTCTCACCACATCGGCACAGAGCCACTCCTCAATGTCATCCATGACAGAGGACTGCGGTACGGGGATCTATGGAGCAAAGCCACGGACAAACCAAAGACCCCGAAAGCCACAAAAGAACAAAAAAACATCCCGAACAAACAAAAACACAAACAATAAAATCACCAGAAGGTCTGAGAGGAAAACAACAACAACAGAAAAATGCAATCAATGCCAAAGAGAGCCACGCGCCTCACACACACACACACACACGGCTTGCACATAGAGCTGGAGCAACATGCTGTGAGAGTGAAAAATGAAAGGACACTGAAGGAAAGATGCAGTGATGTGTGTGTCAGAACGACTATAAGACTAGCCTTTTATGCATAGAAATATAGGATTGTGATGGAAGAGATGGTTGCTTTTTTTAACATCAACTTCAGAGCAGCGGCACAAGGGCTCCCCCTACAGGGCTCTGTTTGTTGGACTTTTCGCACATTACATGCTTTATTGCGCAATCAAATATTACAGCCATAAGAAGTTTGCAGTGACATTTCTTCTACTGTATTTGATGGGATCAAGAATCAGAAAAGGATGGTCTTTATTGAAGAGCATTTAAATTGTCCCTATTATGCTATTTTAAATGTTCCTAATTTTGTTTTGAAGGTCTCCTACAATACGTGCATCCAACCAACAACAACAAAAAAAGAAACTTTACTTTTCAAATTATATACATTGCAGCGTCACCTCTTTTCTCTCAGTGTCTGAAATGGCTTGATAAAGGATTCAGTCTCTCTAAACCTTTCCTTTCTTAGAGCCTCCTCTGTTGTGATTGGTCTACTCTGCTCTGATTGGTCAGATGGTTCAGTCTGTTGTGATTGGTCTACTCTGCTCTGATTGGTCAGATGACCCAGTCTGTTGTGATTGGTCTACTCTGCTCTGATTGGTCAGATGGCCCAATCTGTTGTGATTGGTCTACTCTGCTCTGATTGGTCAGATGGCTCAGTCTGTTGTGATTGGTCTACTCTGCTCTGATTGGTCAGATGACCCAGTCTGTTGTGATTGGTCTACTCTGCTCTGATTGGTCAGATGACCCAGTTTGTTGTGATTGGTCTACTCTGCTCTGATTGGCCAGATGGTTCAGTCTGTTGTGATTGGTCTACTCTGCTCTGATTGGTCAGATGACCCAGTTTGTTGTGATTGGTCTACTCTGCTCTGATTGGCCAGATGGTTCAGTCTGTTGTGATTGGTCTACTCTGCTCTGATTGGTCAGATGGCTCAGTCTGTTGTGATTGGTCTACTCTGCTCTGATTGGCCAGATGGTTCAGTCTTTTGTGATTGGTCTACTCTGCTCTGATTGGTCAGATGGCTCAGTCTGTTGTGATTGGTCTACTCTGCTCTGATTGGTCAGATGGCTCAGTCTGTTGTGATTGGTCTACTCTGCTCTGATTGTTTAGATGGCTCAGTCTGTTGTGATTGGTCTACTCTGCTCTGATTGGTCAGATGGTTCAGTCTGTTGTGATTGGTCTATTCTGCTCTGATTGGTCAGATGGCCCAGTCTGGTTTACAACCACATGTCGGAAACTAAACTCCCATAACCAAATCTGAAATTCAGCTTTGGATCTTCCTCAGCACTTGTATCACAGTATCACAGTACGAACAGTAACAATGGCGTTGGTTTTACCGCATCAGATCTAGCCTGAGTCCTTATCCTTTGGAAGTGCAGACAGAGTGGATTTGCAGTGCAGAAATGTCTTCTCGACATGTCGACAACACGAACCAAATCTCTTCCAGGCCTCAGCAACAACTACCGTGTTTGAGGGTCAAAGTAGACGTTGTTCGTCGGCAGCCAATGAAGGCCATAGCCTGGCATTATTCAAATGTGTTACAAACCAATATAGGTTTATTAAGCAAGTAAGACTGAATTACTGAGGACTTGTTTCAGGCAGTTCAGAATCGTTTTCTACTGGGAGACCAGCTTTATTTGTCGTGCACTTTGATCTTTGCAGATCTTTTACACTCACAAACAGCTATATTACACACTACATGAACGACAATATCTTAAAAAAAAATAGCATAATAAGGGCACTTTAAATACTACCAGTCCAAAGTTTGGACACAAATAATAATTAGTTTTGTGGACAAATTTAAATTATGCCAATGAATGAATTTCTTTACAAAACTAAAATTTATGGGTTTTTTTATATATAGGTAGAGAAAGAGAAGTAGCCAGTATACATGTGAACTTCTTCAATAATGTTTAAAATTCATCTCAGGATGTTCCTCATGAAGTTGGTCGAGAGAGTAAAGAGTGTGAAAAAAGTGTGAAAATAAATAAAAGATGGTTTTAATTTTTTTTTTTTTTTTTTTGGTCACTACATAATTCCCATTCATCCATTAGTGTATTTCAAAGTGTTGGTGATTAAACTAGTATCATAACATGTGGAAACAGTAATAATAGAGAATGAGGAGGTGATATATAATATTACAATATTTGGTTATTTTTTTTATTTTGGTTAAGATAAATCTGTTAAAACAGAACACCTTAGAATGATGTAAATTAATAGGTGAAGTGGGTAGTTTTAATAGTAGTGATGATGAAGATTATGAAGGAAAGGCTCTGACCGGATCTTCTATAGGCGAGGACCGTGGACAGTTTAAAGCCCATTCACACTGACAGCGATTTTATGAGTGGATATTCAGTACTGTTCAAAAGTTTAAGGTCTGTAAGATTTTTTTTAAAGAAATGAATACTTTTGTATTCAGCAAGGATGCATAAAAATTGATCAAAAGTGAAAGAAAACATTATAAATGTCTTTACCATTTCAAATCAATTCTGTAATTTTGAACTTTCTATTCATCAAAGATTCCTGAAAAACAAAAAATGTATCACTGTTTTCATCATTGATAATAATAAGAAATGTTGAGCATCAAATCATCATATAAGAAGGATCATGTGACACTGAAGACTGGAGTAAGATGCTGAAAATCCAGCTTTGATCACAGGAATAGATTACATTTTAAAACATATTGCAATAGAAAACAGTTACTTTAATTTTTGTAATATTTCACAACATTACTGTTTTTACTGTATCAAATAAATGCAGCCTTGGTAATCATAAGAGAATATTATTATTTATTTTTTTATATTTAAAAAAAAAAAGTTTTTTTTCTTAGTAAAAATCTTACTAGTGTATTTTTGGTGAAATAAGTGTTCATACTACTGGATGCCCTAAAGTTATTGATGAGCTTCACAATTGGCAAATCTGATCACAAATGGGGTGATTGCCATTAAAAATAACATTTTTGAGGGGAAAGAGAGTAGGATCTCCTAAATTTCTATTGGTAGTCATCAGATCGTGTTGCAGCTCATTTGCATAATGTTCAACTTTGCTGCGCCACTGGATGCATCGCCAACAGTCGCCACAATGCATCGCCAACAGTCACAGCTGCTCCTGTTACCTCGGATCAGCAGCTCTCATTGAATACTTTTTCATGCACCCTCATAATGCGATTATAGTGAGATTAAGGCATTATTGTGATTAAACTTTACCTTACTTCAATCAAACTGATGCGAATAAGCTCATAATTGCTGTAACCATAATTGGGGGCAGTTGTGTTCTAATGGTTAGAGAGTCAGGCTTGTAACCCGAAGGTCGCGGGTTTGATTCTCAATACCGGCAGGAAAGGTGCCCTTGAGCACCTAACCCCCAATCGCTCCCCGGGTGCCGGCTGTGCTCACGGTTTGCGGTGTGTGTTTTCACTGCTCCTAATGTGTGTGCACTAACTTGGATGGGTTAAATGCAGAGGAAAAACTCCAAGTATGGGTTGCCATAACGAAACTTCAGTAATATATGAGGCGTATGGCATTTTTAATCGTAATAAACAGGTTTAATTGCACCTCTTCCACTTTGATCAAAGAGTGCATGTACGTACACGAATGACATTTTCATGTGCAGATTTGTACACGTAAATGGCATCACATTTTTGGGGTCTGAGTTCATGTTGACGATGTTGCGCGACGAATATAACACGGTATATTGATGATCAAAAACAACTAAATGAAGAGATTTTAGGTGCGCCACTGCAAAAATCCAATACGTCCATAGAAATGTGTTTTGCATTTGACGCAAGTAGATTAAAACAGTGGCCAGTAACACACCTGTATGTGAGTTCATCATTTTTTGCTGTGCATTGGGGTATTTCAATAAAAATAACCACAATTCTTGGCGAATAATCAATATAATGAAAATTGCATGTGTTTGCTTTATTGTGATAAAGTCCTTACTCTGATTATTGGAAATAATCACATTATCGGTGCACATGTAAACGTAGTGAATGAAAAAGAATGACTTCTGGGGACTTTCTTACTGCAAATCTCTATCAGGTGTGAATGTTTCTTGAAACTCCAGCCCTAAGTTTGGAGTTTGGAGATCCAGAACCTTCCCCGAGCCGAGGGCAGATTATGATCGTGTTAATTCATGTTAGAGTCCAGGGTCTAGCTAGTGTGTGACGATTAATTCTACTGCTTTTCCCCTGAAAAAAGTAGCGCTGCGTCCGAAATCACATACTTTCTGAATTAGTACTATATTTGAATTTGAATATACTTTGCGACTTGAAAAAGTACGCTCTAGTATGAATATGGGTAGTGTGAATGAAATTCGGACATACTTCATCCGAAATGTTGTTACTGTCATGTGACCTACCAGTGTCGGCTCACTTCTATTCATAAATCCTCTCCTGTAGCCTCATGGGCCAGTAAAGTGTCCATTGAATACACACTTCAGGAAGTAGTAGCTCATCCGGGTACTTTTCGCCTACTGTTTGTCGAATACTATCTATTTAGACATACTACTGTTTTGCCGTGCACTTTTTTTTCCACATAGCAGGGAAGTATTCGATTTCGGACGCAGCATAGGTGTTTCCTACTTGTGACAGAAATGAGACGATGAGGTGATTCACAGTAAAAGGGACAGAGCAAAGAGAAGAGCCCAGAAATGGCCCTGGAACCATAGAAGAGTTATTAGAGATCAGAGATGCTGACCATTAAGGCTCTTTCCATACAACGGGGGGAAAGAAAAAACCACACCATAAAAGTGGTCTGTTCAATACCTTCATGGTGCTTTTGTGGTCACTATAAACTCTCGTTGTACAGAAAGAGCTGCTTCCATGGAAAAAACAGCATAGAAGTTTGGAATGACATGAGGGAGAAAATAAAGACAGAATTGTAACTTTTGGTTGATCTCTTAACACATTCAAGTCGGCTCCTCCGCAAATCAAATCAGGCTTTTGAGAGAGCGGCTCTCCCTTTTACTGTGGGTGTGTTTTAGTGGAGGAGGGAGGTGTAAGGGATGAAACTGAGGTCAGGGCTGAGTGGACATGAGTGGGACAGTGGTTCTGGTGAAATCCTCACCATTCCTTGGGTAATGAGCCAGCTGTCTATGGGCTCCAACTCAGCGTTAGGACCCTTTACATTCGGCTGAATCAACAACAGAAAACACCGTACACATGTGAAGAAGAGCAAAGCACCCACCCCAAAATAAGCACAGAGACATGTGGCCACCTCCATCTTCAGGAGAACTGAAGCGGGTGTCGTTTAAGGCAAGAGAAATGTAACTCTGAGTCAATGAACTGAGGTAGATGGAGTGGGAAAACAAACAAAAAGAGAGGGGAGAAAGACGTGTAAACTTTGACCCATGGGCTGATCGCTATTCATTGCACCTCTAATCCACGACTGTTATGTAACCTTGGTCGATTTCAACACAAAGTATGTCTGGTACAAGAGATCCAATCAGTCTAAAATTGATTTCCTAATCGCACTCTTGAAGATTTCATAATGCTTCTTTATATTAAGTTCAGAAACATTTCAAAACATGTATGAGCAATAATAACAGTGAATTTTGCCTTGACAAATATCACCTATAAATATGGGATCTCATTTTCTTAATTTTTTATATTTGTCAGGGTGATCTGTTGTTATAGAGTGTTATAGAGTTCTGGAAGCAAAAACTCATTCATTTTCTCCATAGGAAAATCAGATTTTTTAACGATAACTTGCAAACCTTTAAAGACAGCCCTACTGTGAGCTACGAAGCTGTTAATCGAGTTGATTTTTAATTAATCGTGTTTAACAGCAGAATTCGTGATAGAAAACTACATTGCCCATGATGCTGTACAGGAAATTCCACCAATCAGAGAGCAGTGGCAAGCAAAACGCATCAATAGATCTCCACTCCAATAAAGCACTGCGAATGATGTAATCGAGTCGGTCTCCCTGCGCTCTCAAAATACTGAAATATTTGAATTTTTATGCATATTTTGCAATAAACTTAAAATATATTGTTTATATATTGTGCTTTAACAAAGACTTTTGAAATCACTATGGGAGAAATGAATGGAAAAATATGTCCATAAAAGGGGGAGGGCACAAACGCACTCTACAACATCATGAAAAAAGGCTCATTAAAAGAATGAAATTCTTGAAAGATTTTCAAGACGTACTGTATGCCTTAATCATTATTTATTTAAAAAAAAAAATAATAATAATAATATTTCAACAAAACTGCTTCACTGATTATTAATAATTGAAAAAGCTTGGTCCGCCAAAAGATTCGAACATGCAGGAAAAAAAACCCAGGAAATTATTTCAAAGAGATCCAGATAATTTAGCCTTTTTTATGGTAAGGTTTGTTCAATGACGTAGTCTGACTACCAAAAAACTTGAATGAATTAATAATTCATGGAATTAAAATATATTTAAAAACTTTATTTTTAACTTTACCTTTATTTTTTTAATAAATAATGATTAAGATGTGTAGTACACTTCATTGTGTATTCAAGGTGTAAGGAAAACATGACACCAAATCCCATTTTTATAGTAATTAAATGTAAACTTTTCTTGAAAATGGTTTAAAAGTCTTTTTTTTTTTAAACCATATCAAACCAACATGAATAAAAAGAGTTCATTTCTAAAGAACTTGACATTCATTTTAAAAGGGTTTTCATGGACTATCTTATTTGTCATTGACCCTTAAACTGTGTTAGATGCTTTCAACATCTTTCTGCCATTAATCTTAATGGTGGCTAATACCAAACATCACAGTTTTACTGTAGCAACAATAAACTGTAGTGGTATTTGTAAGGAATTTCTATAACAATGTACACACAGCTATTTTCAGCCGAACCAAAACCAAGCTAATCTGCCAGCACTTCTCCAGTCCAATTTGGGCATTAACAAGCTGTGGCATGTTGAAGACTAATTGTGAATATGTAATTTTGTGTTTTGGCACAGAGGCTTCGTAGTGTCAATATGAGTCAGCAACAACAGGAGCATTTTTATGCTAAAAGAGACTAAAAATGACATGCAAAGTTAGAGGACTATAAATGTGTCACAGTGCTGCAGGGGGGGACATATTTTGGTAGGCCAAAACCCAGAAAACGAGTTAGCATTTTAGCACTTCCTGAAGTCAATGGGTTTATTGATGTTTTTTTGGTGAAATGCCTGAAAAAAGGTCTGTGGTGAACACAAGCTTAAGATATTTTGACGTTTTATTCGATGACATAAAATGCATCAGTAACACGTGCACTTTCGCGATTGTCTTCAAGCTTTTATTTGTCTTGTAAAAGGCAGTTGCTAACAAGCGTCTATATGGGAGAAAGAGGTTGAAATTAAAGGGATAGTTCACTTTTAAATTAAATTTTGGTATGTTTTAGCTTACCTCAAGGGCATCCAAGATGTAGGTGTCTTTGTTTCCGCAGTAGTTTAAATTTTTATATTTTTAGGTCAAACCGTTCTTGTCTGTCAGTCATTTAATGCAGGTCTGTGGTCACTGTCTCAAAGAGCATGCACAGAGAAGTCCAAATTAAACAATTCCCCATCGTCCAAATTAAACAATTCCCCATCGTCCAAATTAAACAATTCCCCATCGTAAGTACACATTGATGGCCTAAGACACGAAACGAGCGGTTTGTGTGAGAAAACGAACAGTATTTATATAGTTTTTACCTCTAATAACACAGCCACGTCCAAGTGATCTGAGGGCGCGCTCGCATCCTGGTGTGTGACGTGTGCGCAGACTGGTGCATAGATATATACACTAAATGTCGCCTTGTCTACGGCAGTTCATTGGAACGAATGTCTTTAAGGCGACATCTAGTGTCTTTAAGGCGCCTTAATTTGGACTCTGTGCATGCTCTTTGAGACAGTGACCATAGACCTGCATTAAATGACTGACAGACAAGAACGGTTTGACCTAAAAATATCAAAATTGAAACTACTGTGGAAAAAAACACACCTACATCTTGGATGCCCTTGAGGTAAGCTAAAACATACCAAAATTTAATTTCAAAGTGAACTATCCCTTTAAACGTCATCAGACGAACAGGTAAACCCGTCTCCTTACTAGTCGCTTTCACAGCCTCATTGTGTTTATAATCGTGCTCATGCAAACGCTTCATATATTCATAAAAGTTGTCTTCATTTGTGAAGGTTATCAGGATGAACAAAACTTGTTTTGTTAGTCACAGAGCTTATTTTCGGCAGTAATCCAAAAGAAAAATCCTATTGGGATTTTGTCGTGGGAACCAGTGTGATGCTAACAACTGGGTTGGTTTACAAAAATACATCATCCCTGCACCACTCCATTTCCCATTCAAGACGAGTGCGATTTCCCATCTTCTGAGAAACAGTGAGGCCTTCAGCACACTAAAGCCTTGTTTTGGTTGATCGGATCACAAGTAGATGAGGGAGACACATTCCCGTTTACACCTGGTGTTTTAATCCATCTCTTTTGTCCACTTTCAAACACTTCTGTCCTGATTTCATTTTAGAGGAGGGTCTATGGGTCGGTAAATCTATGGGCTTTTT
Source organism: Squalius cephalus (assembly GCF_949319135.1). Taxonomy (NCBI): domain Eukaryota; kingdom Metazoa; phylum Chordata; class Actinopteri; order Cypriniformes; family Leuciscidae; genus Squalius; species Squalius cephalus. The sequence goes on along the minus strand of NC_137122.1, from coordinate 52,012,387 downwards.
CAGATCTTTTAATCTAATGGACAAAATAAGCTTGCGCAATTGACACATGAACACACACGGAAACACAGAGAGCAACAGCTTTCGTTTCTGCTCTGAAAGACGCAAGATCACGCTGTGAGTGTGTGTTACAAATCAGGAATGGTGAGAGAAACAGTGCGTTTTTCATCTTCAAACCAAACTTGGGTCTTCAGTCGTCAAAGTTTAAATCCCGTCTGGCTAGTAATGTTTAAGCATTAAGTCTGAAGACGGTCTTTAGTGGCTGTTTAAACATTCGACCACATGAGCGTTTACACTACGAAAGCAATCCGGGGGAATGCGTTTTCAACTACCTCTGGAAGTGGTCGAAAGTGGACAAGCTCAAAACGTTTTAGACCCAGTTTACACTTGTATTTAGTGTCGTCCACATGTGATCCGATCGACCAAAACGCATCTTAATACCAGGTGTAAACAGGGCCTAAAAGTGATAACATGTAAGAACTGAGTGATCAGAAACACACAAAACCCAAACCCTTCATCACTATGAAAGTACAGAGAAACAACATGCTTTAGGAAACTCACCCCAGTGGCATTTTGCTGTCTGATGTCTAAAGCAGACGCCAGGCTAACCAGAGCCTGAGGTTCCTCGTATATAACACTGAAAAACAAGCAAAGACAATAGTTTAGAGTTGATTTTTAATGTGGTATCGACCTTATGTAGCCCCGCCCCTTTTCAGCACTGGCCTCATTGTGTTGGCCATGTCTTCCGGTTTGTTTTTCCACAGATCTTATGGTTTATGAATGAACTGCTCGATTTTAAATCTTCCCGGTCTACTGACATTTGTTATGACATCCGCTTCAAACATTACAATGCTCTAGATAACTTTTGTTAACTCTACAATAAGTAAATCCACCTCACGAGCTAATCACTCTTCAACAGCAATGCCATAGAAATGTACAGAAATACAGCAAAAACTGAAGTTCAAAGACAAAATTGTAAAGGTGGCTGTGCGCTTGTTTTTCTGGTGCATAAGCTCTATAGTCATAGTAGTGGACACTCACTTTTTGCGCTGGTCAGCCAGAGAGCTGGACCTGGTGTGGGCGAACATGTCAAAGTCATCCTGAGGGTTGTGAGCGGTCAGAGAGCTGAGAGTGCCGCTGACGCTGTCTGCGCTCACATCTACCGAGAGGAAATCATCTTAAAGTCAACTTAAAGTTTCATAGAGGAATAAAACTAACATGTTAAATACTTAATTTTATAGCATGTGTACTCTCAGTGTACTTACCTAAGAAAGTATTGGGTAATATAAGGAAACTACATGGGTTACGGTTAAGTTTAGGGGTAGGTTCAGGGTTAGTACCTAGTTATTGTAATTACTATAGTAAGTACATAGTATGTACATGTGGAACAGCACTAAGTGCTAGCATACTTTTAGCAATATGATTTTGAAAAATGAATGTGTTCTCTATCCTTATCCAGATGTGTTTGAGATCCTCACCAAGTCCTGCCAGCTGTGTGGAGAGGGAGGCTGTGTTTGCAGGAGCAGGAGCAGGAGCAGGAGCAGGAGCAGGAGCACGAGCAGCAGGAGGAGGCTGCAGGGTGGATGCGGGTGTATGAGAGGGTGTAGCGCTGGCCCGAGGACTGACCACTGCTGGAGAACCAGGACCCAGATCTATGAGATTGTCCTCCTCTGAAGCCTCATTCAGGACCTGTGCATTCACAACACACACTTGCTTATCTAGGTTAACAATCAGCATTACCTATTATATACACTGGCATAATAAATTAATTTGCATCATAATGATAATTCAATTCAGCTCAATTTAGAAGAGAAGAGAATGTATACCTTAAAGCATATATATATATATATATATATATATATATATATATATATATATATATATATATATATATATATATATATATATATATATATATATATATATATATATATATATACACACATACATACATATATACATACATATATACACACATACATATATATATATATATATATATATATATACATACATACATATACACACATAAACATACATATATATATATATATATATATATATATATATATATATATACACACACACACACACAATACACTTACATATATATATAGAGAGAGAGAGGGAGAGATAAATAAAATTAAAGAATACATGCTTAAGGTATATTATTATACTTAAGTTATATTGGTTATGCAAGTATAATAATAAAACTTAAGCATGTATTTTTTAGCTTATAATGAAACCATTTATAATTAATATTATGTATTATTACATACTATTTTACTATTGTATATTTTATATACATGCTTGTTGCATATATTATCATATTTACATAACCTATACATATAATTAGTGAATTAATTCAAAGTAAAAATTAAAAATAACAACAACAGTAATCATGTTTAAAGAGTTCAAGTCTAAAAAAATTAAATATTTACAAATTCATTGATTATTTTAAATGCATAATAATAAACAGTCAAATTCACAAATTTTTTGAAGAGTTTGAGATCTTTTTTTAATGGAAAAGCTGAAGTTGCAACAGAACTAAGGCTTATAATGTGTGTGTAAAAGATAGGAAAAGGAAGACAACGTGAAATAATATTTTTATTTCTAGGGTCTAGAGCTCTAGAGATGTGATGACGACGCAGGACACTTTCTACATGACAGCGATGCGTCATACTTGCCTCTCTCAGCTAAGCATCATGCAAACAATGAAATAAAACAAAAAAAACATGAGCAGGCGCTTAACAGACAAATATTACCACAAGGCATACATGTACCCTACAAGAAACAATATTGAAAAACGATGCTGAAAGCAGCACTGCGGTGTCAAACTCACCCCATTGTTTTGAGCTGCTCTGCCCAGCCTGTATCTCTCGTACCTGTTAGAACACAGAGCTCTGGTGAAATATCAAAAACACTCGTCAAGATGGAGATGAAAGAAATGCTAATGTGTTTTCAGACCCTGTGCGCTCTGCTCTAAAGCAAAGCGAGTGAAATCAAAGGCTGACTGCAGAGTTGCGTGTCAGCCTCGACTGTCAGATAAAGGCTGATGAGGGAAACTTTTGAGTGACGGACACCTCTGCTCACCTCTCGTAGCGCAGGAAGATGTTGTTTAAATCATCGTTGGCGTGTAGCAGCTCTTCGGTGACCTCTTCGTTAGACACGCGAGAGATGAGCTCCACTATCCTGTGCTGCATGGCTCGACATGTCCGGTTCAGCTCCTGAGAATGCATTATATGAATACATGAAATGCATTATGGAACATTAAATTAGACGAGTACAGAAAGAAAAATTATATATATATATATATATATATATATATATATATATATATATATATATATATATATATATATATATAAAGCACGGGTTCATAGACGTGCATTAGGCTAAATGAGGTATATTGTGTTGTTACACCCCCTTGTGGTGGCATGTAGATCCTTGAGTAAGTATTAAAGTGTAGTATTAAAATGAAATTTCTCTCATTTACTTTTCAGAAGTGTGATAAAGTTCTGTGAGCGTAACTTTTCTGTGACATGCCTCACTTTAGAAATGAATAAATGTAAAATTAAATTAAATTGGATTTTTCGTTCCTTGAACCAGTTCAGAGCCCTGGTAAAATGTAATACACCATCACCAAAGCATAATTTCTCTGTAAAGGAGTGAGCGCAAACCTGGAGAAGTTCGAGATCAGAGGCTTCTTCTTGGCCCGGCACCATCTCTGTCAGCATCTCTGACATCACTTTAATGTTCCCACGCACAACGTCCAGCTCACTTCTCAGTCTTGCGATCTGTACGCACAAACAAAGCATTTCCAAATTACCTATAGATAAATATAGCGGTGAAAACATCTGGAACTAAACATAATTGGTGCCCAGTTTAGCCATAATCACATTAAATGATCTATATTTTATATATGTTTTTATGTAGAACTGCAAATGTACAATACTGGTCAAAAGTTCGGCATCAGTAAGATTGTGTTTTTGAAAGACGTCTCTTATGCTCATCAAAGCTGAGTTTTTTTTGTTAATTTTTTTTTATACAGTGTAGATAGGAAAATGTGTAGATATATTGTTTTATTTCACTAAAAACTTTACTCAGCAGTAAAGCAGGTCACTAGTCCTCCGTTTACCACATTTCAGCACATTTCAGTGGTGTAACGACACCCTCATGTCACGATTCGATACATATCACGATACTGAACTCACGATACGATATTACTGCGATACTCCAAGACATATGATAAAAGGTTAACAAAAAAAAAATTAACTGTTGATTAAAATGCTTAATTTGATATAACATTGTGGATGCTGGAAACCCAATGCACAGGACAATGGTGACTAAAAATATTCATGATTCTGAAGCTGAAAATACAGAATTATTTTAGACGAATATGCTTGCACTCTGTCACCGACTAGACATATTTCAAATAATGTAGGCCACTTTTTACATGGTAACATAAGACATTTGGCATTATCAGGACCCATAAATATTCCCCCATTGCATTATTATACATTGTATTCAACATTTTATATAGTACTGACACTAAACCTCTGTTAACTTGAATTTTTCACACACAGTAATTTTTATTTTGGGTGAATTATACACAATACATATTGTCACTATATGTATATAGTATGTATACACTATATGTATATAGACGGCGATATATTGTGACACGATATGTTGCTACACCCCTAACACTGAATAGAGCAAAGTCTACTCTAAGGTGAGTTGTGACCTGCTCTGGGTTTGCTGTGATTGGTCCCGATACGGCTGGGATCTGGGTGGGGTTTAAGTCGGGTGTCGCAGCAGCTGCAGGTTTAGGGGTCGCCTGAGATGCTGTGTTGGGCTGCGTGACTGCTTTGTACTTGTGAATGCCTGGATCCACCTCTGGGACTCCCTAGAATGACACACAAGAGGAGATGAGGCGAAATGAATGTAAAAACAGATCTGCAAGAGCGCGTGTCGCGTGTTTCTCACCCGCTGAGGTGTATGGATGGGTGACAAGGCGTCCAGGTCTGCCATGGGAAACTCGATTCCTTTCCTCTTCAGCTCCTCGTAAATGTGCACGACTCCGGTGAGGTCTGGGCTGCTCCTGAACGCATCTGCCCAGGACTGGGGTGAAACACAAGCAGAGAGATGACAGGATGAGAGATGAAAGAGGTGTCCCACAGGAAGTGGTTCTAAATTTACACCTAACCGGGTATTATCAGGGACAAATCCGACTATTTTTCAGCAATTAGTAATACATGGTTCTTTAGCAGGTAACAGGAACCATGTATTTGCTGAAGAGGGTTGATTCTGGAATCCACTGCTGCTTCAATGTATATCTAATGAGTGATTATAATCACGGTATTAATCAATATTTTTCCTTCTAAACATCACATGAGTTGAATGACTTCTCTAGGCTTGTGAGATTTTACTTTGTTATAGAAGTTAGCAGTGAGATTACTGAAATGTTCTTTTCATGTATTCTCGAATGTCTGTATTTGATATCTGAATGCAGTAACAGTGCTTGCTCATTTAGCCCGGCTTCCAGAAATGAAGTATGAACTTCTTTAACATGTGTCAATACATACATCTGCTTTTCTCGGGTATCCTGACAACTATGGTCATTGGAACCAATAGTTTAAGTGTCCATTTATTAGCTAAAGTTATTACTGTTAACTGAAGTGTCCTCTCCTTTAGAGAAAGAACGAATAATCTTGATGTTTTGAGACGAGACTCCTGTTTATAGTTAGAGCCTGGCCAAATCCAACCTTGAAGAAGCTGTGTGTCGGTGTGTGTGTTAGTCTTCTTGGTTACAGGTTAAGGAACCACTGGCATTATTGGAGATTGGCTGACTTGTTGTTCTGGACATGTTGGCGCCCAGAAACCCAAATCTGCGACCTGGAAGGTCACGACGTGCCTAACTTCAGGGTCCGAGTGTCAGCCGCCTAATCAATGGAGATATTCTTCAGATATGCATCTGTTTATGTGTGGAAAATGTGTGTTTATCTATTTCTTAGCCAATCAGAAACCTCGGTGAAGGGTATAAGCAAGCATGCCGCACAAGCCCTGAAAAGTGAAGCCAAAGCATCTCGATCGCCCGCTGGTGACTAGTCCTAGAATAGGTCATAAGCCCCGCCTCCCCATGTTATTCAATGGGACGTGAGACCAACTAAACAATTCAATTACACATCAAATTTATTTTTTCCAATTTTTTTTGGTTTCTGTCATTTGCTGTCGTTTTTATCACGCTGATGTAAGTTCAAGTGTTTGTTTTTAAAATAAGTTTTTAGTTAAGTGATGCTGTAAAAACGGTGGTGTAACGTCATGATTGACAGCTGTGATTGACAGGTTCTCTGAGCGAAGTAGTCACTGAAGCACCAACAGACTTTTTTTCGGGATCTTCAGAGGACTGAGGAGATTGTATTTACTTTATTTTAACAAGCCTCTTGTCGTACTGCAATCAACAGACATCAAAATTGGAGCAGAACGGAGGAACGGAGCAGACATAGGCCACTTAAGTGCTAAAGTGCAGGGAGAGTGCATTCTGCGAGAGTGAGGGCGGGGCGTTGATTTCGCGGCTTTACTTCCTGCTCACTACTGCGCAGGTCTGGTCCCGAGATCACTACTGCGCAGACTCAAGTCCCAAGATGTCAGCGCCATATCGGGACACTGGCGGCTTCAGTTCTCACCAATGTTTTTTAACAGTCTGGGTATAAGTGCTGTGATCTTTGTAACTGTAAGCGGGGCAAACTCCTTGTGAGTCTTGAAGTAGACTTCTGCTGATGAAACAGCAAACTATCTTCAGTAAAACTTTTCTTCAATTTATTATAATTCTGACTCCGGGTCTTCATTCATCATATCTGGTTCTTTGACTATAAATCCGTTAACATTGCATAATTAATTGTGTTAATCACTGTTGCTGATGGCCGTTCTTGATAAATATACAGTAGCCACAAGTGGAAATCATTCAGATCCAAGCAGATGGAAAAGGTTAAATTAGTGATTCTCATCCCTTTTGACTGCAGTACCCCCCATTGTCCACATCCGGTACTAAATTTCTCAGCCAATACCAATAGCCGAATATTCATATTGACATCTGCCGATACCGATGCAGATAGTTTGATTTTCTTGAGGAAAAAAGTCTCTTCCAACTATTGCTGTAAATTATAGCAGGAATCCTCTTATTTGATACATTACTATAATATTAGAGGTTAAAAAACTTTTATATTCAACTGCTATTTATTTTCAGATAATACTTAAACTCAAATAAAAACTGAAATGTTTGTATACAACTAATTTACCCATAAGGTCATTTTCATAATCACTTCTCTTGAAACACTGATTGAGTGACATGATAAATTGATAAGTTGTACTGTATCTTTCCTTCTGATGTTCATGCATGTTTTTTATAACTTGTATTACAGTGGAAGACAAAAAAACTTGTCAGTTAAGAACATCAAAATGGCATTTACTGATTGAATTCAGTGATAAAAATAGGCAAAATATGAAAGCTGAGACCTAGAGCCTGATAGAGCCTGATTTGACGTCGCTACTTTTTAACTGTTGATGTGTTATTGTCGCGTTAACTTCGACAGCCCTAAATTCAACACAAGAGATATTTTCTTCACAGTACGGGTTGCAGTCTGACACGTTTGTCTCTCCCTTTTGATTGACAGGATTTAATAGGCCCTGATCATTTGCTGGTTTTAAACAACAGTGAAAATAATTGCTTTTATCATTTGCGATTGGGTTCCGACTCCCTTGTTGAGAACCGCTGGGTTAGAAAATGGCTGTAATTACCAAATTTGGAAGAATATGCTTGCTGTCTAATGGCTGGACATTTTACAGGCTGAAAAACAATGTGACTATTGGATTTCTGGACAATTCTGGAAACTGTCCGACGTCTACTTTACATGGAGTCAACCTGATTCTGTAATGGCTTCCAGTCAACTAGAATTAATGAAATTGCAAGCTGCCTCATAGAGCAGGTCCACCAGACCTAGTTTCCAGCCCAAGTGAAAGTGTCCATCAACAGAGGCAGTCTTCTAGCCCTACCACACACCCCACACCATTCTGAACGGTCATCAACAGTGGTTTCTGAAGGCCCTTATTGCTAAAACAAAGGAAGAGCTCAGGGGGAACTGAGTCATTCGCCTCACTCAGTTTACCTGAATCAGTGACAGAACCTTTTCCTGCACTATAGCAGGAGGGTTGTTCTTCGGAGTGATGATTTTCACCATGACACCTTCGATGAAGTCTCTGTTGGCGATGTGGACGTGAAAACGGTGGCCACAGTTTTTCACGCAAGTCTCCAGCACCTAGGAAAGACAATTACATAAGAAGCTGAGATTATCGATCATTTAGACATGCCAAAACCCACAGATGACAGCATAAAACAGCACTTCCAGCTGGCATAATGCATCCAAATATAGTCACAAAAGACCTTATTTAAATGTCAAAATAGCCTCCGGCAAGCCTGGAGGAGAAGTACTCAGCCGCCATTAACTATTAAAGGTGCACAGCATCAGACTGTAAAACAGATTGTGTTCCTAGACAGTATGAGCACAAGGGTTTATGTGAAAGTGAGGGAACTCACGGTTAGAGCCAGCATCACTTCACGGAAGTTCCTGTTGCCGCTGAGTCTCTTTCTCACCGCGCGCATGGCATCTTTGGGCCTGTTGGGGAAAACAGTGTAGATGACTTGACGACAGCTTAAAGACCCGTTCTCCCCAAAAACGCCAATGATACCAATATTACCATCCACAGCAATGGACGATAACGTTATGTTCATTCTAAGTGCATTCTTCAGTCATGTTCTGCCATAATTGCAGTGCGCACTTTGAAGAAAGGAGGATTTCATTGGCTTTCAATGTTTTTAACATGCATCGTTTTTTTTTTTTAAATCCTCTGAGAAACTGTGGACTCCGCTATTCTGTTACGGTGTGATTAGCGAAATTTTGGCGAAATGTCACGAACAAGAAAGGTGCATTGTCTGTTAGTAAATAGTGTAGTGATGTATGAAGCACAGCTCACATGACCAAGCAGCTTTCTGTTAGTCAACGCAGCAAATCTGTGAAACCAACCTGAACATGTGAATTTTTCGTCATCAAGCGAATTTCACAATTGCATGGATTCCTAATCGAAATGACTTGATTTCACCAGCAAAAATTGGTCGAACATCAGTAAATGTGACTACTCCTTTAGTGTTAGAGCATAAACATTTAAAACTTTACGTTTATAGTTATCGTTCTTGGTGTGAATGGGCCTTAAAGGGCTAGTGATATGAGTATATTCTACTGAAGAAGCTGTTTATTTATACCTACTTTATATCACACATAACCAATTATTGGTGGCATTGCTCCCACTTAGGGTTAGGGATTTGAACAAACCCCCAACTGTAGCTACTGAAGTTGAACTGATGTTTTGCGTCATAGACTTTTTGCGTCTGTGTTGTGTATTTCAGCACGATTGGATCATCAACCATAATTATCCAGGACCTTAACAATCCATTTTATAACAAAATTCAGCAGAGCAGTCTGTGAGCTCAGGACAGGAATTAAAAGACTCAATTTAACCAGTACTGAAAGCCCTCTTACAAACACACTCTAATTCAGGGCCAGAAAGTTCATTATCTCTAAGCTTACAAGAGAAGCCGCAATTGGGTTTGTTTTTCCTGTGGTGTGTTTAAAGCTCCCATTTCTTCCAAGTCAGATCTAAGGAGCTTTTTATAAGCAAGAACAACAACATCAGCTACTAAAAGTTGAACTCAATGTAAAGACATTTTAACTTGTATACAAATGAATGAGATAAATTATTCTCAACACTGCGCCATAGTTAAAAGAACCAACCATTACTTTTGGAACAGGGTGTTACATAGATGGCCAACAAATGACTTGTCTTAAAGGGTAGCCTAACTCTCGCCAAAATGCAACCTAGAGTCTTTTTTGTTAATCTACCTGAGGCAAACTTTTGTTTAAAAGCATAATTAGAATGGAAACGCCACTTTTAAGTTTGACCGTATTTTCGTTTTCGGTCAAATTGCCTTTTGAATGGGAGTGCTTGGGGAACGACTATGATAGCATCAAAATCGCTATTTTTAAAACACTAAGAAGGCTCGACACAACATGAAACTTTCCTCGAAGTATCACCAGGGGCTCTACACATGAACTCGAGCATTGAGAACATTGTTTGTGTACACAGAGTTTACTAAAAAGATAGATTTCGAACAACTCACCGTAGCTGTTGTTGTTTCCGTCCGCCGGCATTATGACAGTCAAAAATAGTCGATCTCCGAATGCGAATGAACTGACTCTGAATTTTAGTATTGTTTGTTATATGAAGATTCTTTTTCAAATACAAGGTCAATATTGATTTTCACTAACGACAAAACAACAAATTATCCGTGAATTTATATGGAACTAAGCTTTAGGAGCTTTCTATCTTTACTCTCCTCCCTGTTATGTTGCATTCAGAGATCGACTATTTTTGACTGTCAAAATGCCGGCGGACGGAAACAACAACAGCTACAGTGAGTTGTTTAAAATCTTTCTTTTTAGTAAACTCTGTGTACACAAACAATGTTCTCAATGCTCTAGTTCATGTGTAGAGCCCCTGGTGATACTCTGAGCAAAGTTTCATGTTGTGTCGAGCCTTCTTAGTGTTTTACAAATACATTTTGATGGCCCCAAGCACTCCCATTCAAAAGGCAATTTGACCGAAAACGAAAATACGGTCAAACTTAAAAAAGGTGTTTCCATTCTAATTATGCTTTTAAACAAAAGTTTGCCTCAGGTAGATTAACAAAAAGACCCTAGGTTGCATTATGGCGAGAGTTATGCTTTAAGAGGGACTTTGCTCATGACTCAAACTTTAGACCGGAGAAATAGAGGAAAGCAATTAGGATTTAGGCGCATCCAAAATCGCATTACCTGCCTAAACTGACTAACTACTCTACTTAGTATGAATGTAATCTGGATGTACTACATTCATAATGTCATTCACAAATTCTCTACCGTTAAGTACCGGAAAGTAAAGTGTCCATTTGATTTAGTCTTTTGTTTTATACTATGAATTCAGACATACTAATTTCACATTCTGCTTATCACTAAGTATATAGTAAGGAAGTATGCGATTTCAGATGCAGCCATCATGTGCTGTAAGGTCAAATAGAGAAGAGGAACTATAGTAGTAATAATCTCTTGCATTATGGGAAGTACAAAATGGCAGAACTGAAAAACAAAACTGAAGGGGGAAAAAACAAAAACTGGGAAATTGAATGCTAAATACTTGATGGTCACTTTCTATCAATCATATCAGACCTGACTATTGTTACAAAGTCCAAATCTACTCTTTGGCATAATCTTCTTAAAAATGGCGTTTATGTAAATAATTGAATGCATAATTAACAACAGGAAAGATTGTTTAAATTCTTGAAAACACCCACAACTTCTAATACAACAGGAAACAACCAGTCCAAACAAAGAAGAACACAACAGAGTCCTGTGTTCCCTCACACAGAACAGAGACAAGCCTGTAGTCCCAGTTTGACGAGTGTGAGAGAAAAAGAGAAAGTGAAGAATCATATGGAGCAGGAAAAGCACCGTGACTCTGTGTGAAGAACCTGTTTACACCTGGTATGAACATTCGTCTGGAGCGATCCAGTCACACTCGTATCCACTGAGCTGATTTCATGAGTATATACACTACCGTTCAAAAGTTTGGGGTCAGTACGATTTTTTTTTTTAATTAATACTTTAATTCAGCAAGAACACATTAAATTAATCAAAAGTGACAGAAAAATTTAGCAGCACTGTTTTCAACATTGATAATAATCAGAAATGTTACTTGAGCAGCAAATCAGCATATCAGAATGATTTCTGAAGGATCATGTGACACTGAAGACTGGAGTAATGATGCTGAAAATTCTGCTTTACATCATAGGAATAAATTACATTTTAATATATGTTACAATAGAAAACAGTTATTTTAAATCGTAATAATATCTCACAATATTATTATTTTTACTGTATTTTTGATTAAATAAATGCAGCCTCGGTGCGCAGAAGAGACTTCTTTCAAAAAAAATCTTACCGACCCCAAACTTTTGAATGGTAGTGTACATCATTTAATACATCAAATTATGGATGCACCAATATTAACATTTTGGCCGATATCGATAACTCTATATTTGAAAGCCGATACCCGATTTATTGGTAGATAAATCTAAATCCAATTTTTTTTGAGAGCCTGATCACAAAAACAAAAGTCTCACCATTAAAAGTCACGTCCTAAGCACACAATTATAATGTTCTCATTATAATTTTATGTATGGCAGACTTGCACTGCACGTTGCACTTTTTTGAAGTGATTCAAATCATATTTCAAGCAATTTAAAACCATCCCGACAGCGCACAGCTGAAGGAAATAATCTATTATTTATCAGCTTTAATATATTGGCCAAATTTTCTTATTGGGCTGATATCGATAACTTTAAAAATGAACATATATCAGCACAACGCTACGACAGCACATTTCCAGTCAGTCTGCTCTGAATGAGTCCGTGAGAGTCGCTGTGAGTCATCAGCAAGATCTGTGCGCATGTGTTTATGTGTGTGTTGGTCTCTCACCCTTCCTCTGTCTCATTAATGATGTCACAGATCTCCATGTTGAGTGTCCAGTCTTCATTCTGCAGGGAGCCATCTGTGGCTTTTTCTGTGAGAAACAAATCACACACGGATCAGCAAGCCGACTCAAATACTGACGCAAACTCAATTATGAGTTCCAGACACAGGACCACGTCTAGAACTCAAATCGACAGGGTCCCTACGTAGTGTTCACTGCTCACTACTCCCTGAGCACGGGGTATCTGTTAGAGTTCACGTCACTTGACAAAATGTGTTCATATGGAACAACACCCTGCAGCAACATCAAACATAGAGATAATATACATCTATAAATATAGTATAAATATCATATTTTTATGCATGTACTGTATAGATCAATGTGTATTTATATAAATATAAATTTATTATAAATTTCAATTAATAGAATCTGTGATATTTGAAAGCGCTAAATTGAGTGATCTGAAAGGTCTCTTGCGATGTTTGAAATGAAAATAAATGCAATTTGGTTATATTAGATATTAGTCTTTTATCTTAATTAACCGTAATCATGATAGTTGCGTTGTAAATGTGATGTAATGCGCAACTTACACCTGGCTGGGACTAATTGAACTTTATAAATATGGTGGAGCCTTAACTCTTCTCCACCTTTAGTCAGCGTTCTTGCAGTATTGGGATGATGCCAACACTATTTGCAGTGCCCTTCGAACTTCGCTCCCTTCATATTGAAATGACACTTAAGACAGTGAAATACACTGGGAAGTCCATTTTGCAGGGCAATTACAGTTGATTCTGGGGAAGCTATTTCAAAACTGTAGTTTGTCAAGACAGACTACATAAGATACTAACAAAACATAGCAACCAACATTCAATCTATTATTTATTTTTTTTTACACAAATAGGGCTTCTATGAGATAACATTTCTCTCCAAAATTTTCTTTAATTTTATTCCAAATTCATTTTTTTCCATTCATTTTTTTTTTTCTGTATTCCGTTCGCATCGCATAAATCATAGGGCCCTACAAAAATGTCTAAAATATCTAAAAACCTGAGTAAATATTTATCTGGCACAAAAAAACAAAAACAAAAATCAACTGCAAATAAATGTGAAATGTGTCATTTCTGCCCCACTACTGTCATAAAAATATATTGCAAAATATTATGATTGTTCTCAAAAAGGTTTTGAGAATACTTCCCTTCTGACATTGGTTGAACAAATGGATCTAGTGGGGAACATGTAAAATACTACATAGACATAATATATATCATGATTGGACACGCCCCCTACTGCTGATTGGCTCACTTTCTCTCCGCCCCATCATGAGTGGACATGCCCCCTCTGCTGATTGGCTCCACCTCTGTCCACCCCATCATGAGTGGATACGCCCCCTACTGCTGATTGGCTCACTCTCCTCCCCATCATGAGTAGACACTCTGATTGGCTGACACTCTGACCTACTGCTGATTGGCACTCTCTCTCCGCCCCATCATGAGTGGACACACCCCCTACTGCTGATTGGCTCACTCTCTCTCCACCCCATCGTGAGTGGACACACCCCCTACTGCTGATTGGCTCACTCTCTCTCCGCCTCATCGTGAGTGGACACGCCCCCTACTACTGATTGTCTCACTATCTCCTCCCCATCATGAGTGGACACACCCACTACTGCTGATTGGCTCACTCTATCTCCTCCCCATCATGAGTGGACACACCCCCTACTACTGATTGGCTACAAGTGTGTTGTACTGCTCGGTCTGATCCACTTTCAACAGCGTTTCTCAGAAATCACTTACTACACCTTTAAAGTAGCTGAGATGAAACTTTAAGTTACTCCCCATCACTGCTGACCTGAAACACTCGATGAGTGGATCAGCATCTAGCAGAAGAGATGTCAGCTTTACTGCCACCCATCTGTGAGGGAGGCTTGACCTCAATTTACCTAGCCTGGATTATTACTCAATGGTCAGATGTCATTTTCCTCATTGCTTACACAAAAGTAGCACAAGATAAGGTTTAAATCTTATTCAACTTCTGGTGCTCTTCAGGTCAAATGGGGTCGGTTTACATGGTAATGGGACAGTGAGGAGTTACAGTTGTACTTTTAGCAAATAGAAATCCCCATTATGTGTTTCATAATAAAACGGAAGAGTGTGATGAAATAATATCTAGTGTCACAATCTTTTGAAATCAGGTGTGAGGTAACTCGGGAGTGATTCTCGTACATGATTGCTTACAGCTAAAATGTGCTTTTACACGTCTGACTGTTTTTTTTGTAAAGGGGACCGATTGTGCAAAATTCACTTTTACATGGTGCTTGTACGTCAGTGTGTGTCAGTGTGTGTAAACAACCTCCCTATTCTGGTAAAAATTCCCCCACTCTTTTTTTTTTTTTTTTTATAATCTCCATGAAACAGAAAAAGTGTCTCAAACCGAGGTGTCCCAGTTTTCTCCCTAGGGCAAGCCCCGCCCACGATGGGTGGCGATCTCTGCCCTATTAGCATAGATCCCACCCTGAGTGAGCCACACACAATCTGCCGTGTTTATATCCCCACTAGAGCAGCAAGTGATATGTCTCAGCTACATAAACATTATAACTGTTCTGTTGTTGGCTGTAATACTAATGACCATAAGAGTCTCCATAAACTCCTGGCATCTGAGCACCTAGGACGCAGTGGTTTCATTTTATTAATTGAGGGAACATGACCTGGGATCAAATGGATCAATACCAACTGCTTGTGATCCAACTTCATATCCAGAACTATCACATTTTACATTTTGTGAATCTTTGCAAATTGTACCGGTAATGTGGCTCAAGTAACCATTATCTCTGAACAGACAGAGCTATGTTGTTGACCCGAGTATCTTGAAGCATGTGCTGTAAAGGCACAGCCCTCTTCTGGAAATGGGGGCGGGGAGCAGCAGCTCATTGCATTTTAAAGATACACACACCAAAACAGTGTGTTTTTGCTTTCACCCAAATAGGGGCATTTAGGGCATGCTATAATAAAGAACCTGTGGGGTATTTTGAGCTGAAACTTCACAGACACATTGGCCCTCATTTATCATTCTTGCGTAGAAACGGGCGTATATATTGGCGTAAGATTATGCTTACACTCCTCTCATCGCCTGATTTATGAAGCTGTGCGTACCTTTGAAATCCAGGTGTACGCAATACCTGCCCTTGATAAATGCCGCGGCTGAAATCGATCGTCATTAGAATAACACGCCCCTATATATTCAAGTCTCCGCTCCCCCCACGCCCTCATTTTACGCCATGGACACACGAAAGACGGCAAAGAAGAGAAACTTCTTTGAGAAAGAGAAAGCGAAACCAGGGAAGTGGAAAGAAACAAAACTGATTTCTAGATTTTTATTGACGTTTATTGTTATTTAGAAGAAGAATGTCGTTATTATTATTTGTATTATTATTATTATTATTTAAAAGAAGAAGAATGTCATTTTTGTTATTTTGTCAGTCTGAATGATTTTTTTGGTCATTGAAAGCCTTTCATTACTAAACCCAGTCCGTGCACATCTGCCGGGCCTAACCCTGGCCTAACCATCGTTTCAAAGAATAGTACAACGGCGAGCGCGTCGAAAAACGCCTCGTCCGTTTGGGGAGGTGCGCGCGCAGTCTGTGCGGAGACTCGCGCTGCGGACTAGCCAGGCGAAAGTATAAACAAGGCTTGAAACGTCAGGTAAAGCGCACAGGCTCGCAACTGAAGGAATACATATGCCTACAAATCAAATGCTTTGGTAAAATCACACAAATTAAACATTGAAGTCCATGTTGCACAAAAAATAAACACTGAAGTTTATAATTACTATGTTGTTGTTGTTTTTTACAGTGGCTCATAATATATCATATATCATATCTTTTAGTTTGTCAGTGCGTTTTGTGGTGTTAGGAATTGTTTTTCTGCGCATTCCCGCACTCAAAACGTGCGTACACCACCTCGTGAGCTGGCGTAGGATTTGAGCGTGCCGTACGCCAACGTCCATATTGATAAATCTCAAAGTCACCTTGGTTTTGGGTGTACGCCAGGTGTACGCTGGAAATTTGGTGTACGCACTTTTGATAAATGAGGGCCATTGTAAGGACACCTGAGGCTTATTAAATCTTGTAAAAAAGAGGCATAATAGGTCCCCTTCAAGCCAAGAAGCTCTCGAACGAACCGTTAATGGCACATTATTGAGGATGTACACTTCAGTGTGGCACAACATGAAGCTGGCTTTGTTTCCTGGTGAGTGACTCAGGATAAGGGTTGGGGCCGATGACAAAATATAGCAAAGTAGGAATGATCGAGCAGGTGAAATGTTCACAATTTGGCCATCAGCACATTCCACATTCAAAATGACTTCTGTTTCCTGTACACTTTCCTGTAGACATTTGGAAACTGTGCTGTCAGTTTCACCATCAGACACAAGTAGAATCTGGATTTTGTTTTTGGCACTTTCTGTGCTGATTCTGAGGGAAAATCTGTACAATTTGTAAAAAATTAGTTAAATAAATGATTATTTTTAAATAATATATGCATATTGGTCACAATATTTGTATAACGTGGTTGACTCTGTAGAGAGCTTTGTGACCTCAATGAACATTATGTATAGTGTTCATTGAGGGCACACAAAAATGTACTGTACAATATAGGCCAACAGTAGATGAAGCAATGTGTTTATTAAAGTCACCATCTAATCAAAATGGACAATTCTTATTTTTCTTTTGTCGAATATTGCAGTGTTTAATATAAATTATTTATATATTTACATAATTATTTTTTTTTAATTCACGTGCCTCGTAATCTTTAATCAAAATAAATCTTGCAGTGACATCTCTTCTCTTCTCTGATGATGTGTTTACTGACAACCTGTCACTCACATGAGATCCACCAATAGCAAACCACAACCATCCAATCAATTACCTATAGATAAATCAAGCCCCGCCCTACATTTGTTCTTGTTCGAGAAGCCGTTTCACATACGTCACAATAGGGAAGAAAGAATATCACAACTTCCATGTCATGCGAATTTTAGGCATTGACAAAATTCATGACAATTGCACAGAGACGCTGATACCAAAATAACGTGAAAAATCCTCACCAAGTTCTGGTAATTTTCTGTTACGACATAAAAACAATGCAAAATATGGATAAAACCCATGAAAAATCAATATGGGAAATTGCTTTATAAACAGATTTGGATCCTATTTTTAGGGACTGCTCTTAAGAGTGCTCACATGCGTTTATTACCCGAAAAGCTCTCAACGCTGCATGCATGAGCAGCAAAGCGCCAATGAACATCCGTACAAACAACAGAAATACACATTGAAACTTCTGTTCATCTAGATATTTTGTGTTATTTCAAGTATGTGTTTAGGCAACATACATTTCCAAAAAGCTACTTCAGTTTCAGTTCCAATTTTGACTACATCTGAGTCACTAGGGTAGCTGACCACAGGTCCATCTGTGCTTTGGCCACAGTGAAACACCAAGACCAAATGTGGAAGGTGCAGCAGTACCTTCCACAGTTACATCTCTCCACAGATTATGTAGAATTCATCCCCATATCTAGGGCACCATGTCTAATTTCCATAACATTTCAACAGAAATTTTGCAAACACCAAATCGACTAGTTTAAAGGTGACGTATCAACTACATAAATGTATCCAATAACCATTCAGAAATGTCCAGGTGCCGTCTAAAAGTTGCAACCTCTTCCTGAGCCTGTAAGGCTGCACTCTGCTAGTAGTCATCTGGGATTTTGGATGAGTGAGATTCACATGTTTTGTTTTTGCTCACACCCAAAAAGGTGCAAATTTGACAAGTTATAATAAATGATCTGGGGGTTATTTTGAGCTGAAATTTCACAGACACATTCTGGGGAAACCATTGATTTATATTACATCTTGTGAAAAGGGGCATAATATGTCACCTTTAAGCGATTCTGTATAAGCGATCCATTTGAGCCTACTACATCTATGAATCTAATAGGTAAATCCCATACTGACCCATACACATACCCATATGTAAATGCTGAATTGAGCTCTGTTTCATGTCTTCTTGCGCTTGAACGGATATATTCACACAAAATTACATCAACAAAATTCTGGTCTAGGCGATTGTCCTAGTAAACATTGCCTGTTATATCTTAAGTGAACATAAAGTACAGAAATAAAACTCATGTGTAACAGTATACTAGATCCGTGCAGCTCTTAAAGTGACAGCAGCCTAATAAACCTGCTGCTGTCTTTGTTTTAATGCTAATCAAACAAAAAAAGGACAAAGAAAAAAAATCACTCACTGCTCTTGGCTGATTAACTTTTCTAACTTTAATAAGGATTACTCTATATTTAATTATACAATGAAGACAGTGCTATTTCACATTTGATTATTCATTTTCTCTACCTGAAAATTACTGTTAGACTTACCTGAAAAACATGAAAAGCGGTGTTTATTTTATTTGTATGTTTGTTCTATTGTATTTGTGCTATTGCTCGTGATTTGATTATTTGTTTTTATTTTATTACTGACAGTTTACTTGTCTTTAACAATATTTGAAATTTATATGAGTAAGGCTAGTAGTTGTTGGTGTCACAACCTTATTTATTAAGGTTATGAGTCAAAAACAACAAAGACAATAACAATGCCTTTATTTTTTGTGGTGGGTCAGTGAAAATTTTGGAATGGGCATGTATAAATTTAAACAACTGGGCTGGCCAGGTTAGTAGAAAAAAATCCTTAGGCCGTGTGTCCACCAAAGCGTTTTTTCACGCGGCTGGCGTGTTTTTTCAATTGTTTTCAATGGGAGCGCCGCGTTTTTAAAACGCCATGAGCGTAACCAGGCGCTGAGCGTTTTTTTTCACGCTGAAGCGCCGAGCGCTCGGTGTTTTTACAGGTCGCCGAGAGATGAAGAATGTTCAACTTTGGGTAAAACGCAGCACTCATCACTGTCACTTTTTACCCAGCCGTCCAATCACAGTGGAGGAGGGGCGGGACTAATACCACACCGACCAACTGTCACAACATTCTTTCTGTACAACAACATAAACCAGCAGAGCTAACCGAACAAAATGGATGAAAAATAAATTTTTAGTATGAAACAAATTATCTGCAAACTCAGTTACAAGTAAACTGTGCTGCGGATATTCTGTATCATAGCAACGAAGCGTCTCAACTGAAAAAACGCTGCGCTGCCAAAACGCCCTCAAGCGCCCACAGCTTGGCGTTTTCAAAAACGCTTTGGTGGACACACGGCCTTAGAGTTGAGCTCCCTTTGCAGGCATCAGGGAGAAGCTATCAATATGCGGGGTACTTAAATCAGTTTTTAATGCGCGCTCACTAAAATTCGCTTAATGCAAATTCACAATCCCGAGTACTCTGTGTACAGGGAGCGGCAGTACTGAACACACATTTTACAAGATGGGATATTTGTCAATGAGGCTCAGGATCTGTCGTGCACCAAATCCACCAACATTGTCCTGTCAGTGAACTCTCCAAACTGTCGTCACGTGATAAGTGAAATCTTAACTCCTGTTGCACTGTGCTGTGACTGCAGCTTGTGCTTTATGGAGCAAAGCAGACGCTATCAGTTTATAATTGTAGCGTCTGTTGTCCAACTGAACTAAATGGGTTTTATTTCTATTAGAGAAAAAGCAAAATGACAGTTAGTGGGGGTGGTGCCGCTGTGGTCAAGTAATATAATTGGTGTATGGCTGAACACCGTGTAACACCGGTAACACATGGCATAGCAAGCCTAATCCACAGCACTGGACATTAGCTTGCCAGTGTCAGTGAACTTTCCCTCAACAAACTGGGATGTGTCTGGAGCATAACACCACTTTCACGGATGGGTGAGGCCGCTTCCTTTAGTCTGCCGAGCCGCAGGAAATACTTCATGCCTAATTCATACCTCTGAGCTGCTCTTCTATCAAACTGACAGATGTGTCGAGGCGGAGAGAAGACTACAGATACTGCCAGACACCAGAGCAGAGTTCATACCAGCTGACTTGTACATTGACTTGTACCTGAAATTTAAATGGGACTCAAGACATCTTTTTAGTTGTGATATAGTGTCTCAGTCTACATTACACTACATACTACTATGACTATTACTAAAAATAATATTATAATATTATTCCTATGACAGTAATATAGCTATATTTTGCACTGAAAAATAAAAGAAATTAGTTTAGTCTATTTCTGTACATGCAAGAGATAAACCTGTGAGCTTTTATTTTGATGGAAAATGCAGTCAAGCTTTTATTTTGGCGGAAAACAAAGTTAATAAACGTCTCATTACAAATGTTGAAATGTTTGAAAGTGTAGGCCTATACTTGCATTATCATGTTATTATATTATGATGATTATATATTCAGGGGCATAAAATGGTCTTAAAGTGACAATTATATACTATTTATGCGATGCTAAAGGCTACGTATGCTAACCGTTGCGATAATAAATACACATATGTTTATGGAAAATACATGTGACTGCTTGAAGAATGTAGACAAATCATATATGATTATAATCATAGTGGTTTTGTGCTTTATCGTATTGTTGATACCAGACTAATGTATCCGCATATGTCATAACATGCACTCCGGTTAACTTTTTTGTCTGTGATCTCCATCTGTTGATCTGACTGAAAGGATAACAGTAAAGAGTGATGGAGAGATCGCTAAAACCTCCTCAGATCGCAATCATCACATCATTTCATGGAAAATTGATATTTTGTCTTTATATAATAAGATAATAAAAGATAATTTAGGCTGTCTTTTTTTTTTTATGTGTAAGCCTTTGGACTTATGCCTTGATGGAGTTGTTTTTTACATTCATGTGGTTACAAATAAATGGAAGCAGGTGTGACTGAATACATATGTCTTCTCTCTATATGTGAAATGTTAAATACCAGTTTGATTCAGCATGATTGATGTGCATGTGCAATGTGACGGGTATGAGTGGTTCAGAAGCCAATTATGAGACACAATCTATCAAGGACCAAGACATTGCCCGGCATGGCGCAGCCGGGGCCCCACCCTGGAGCTCAGCCCGAAGGAATGACGAGGGGCCACCCTCCTGTGGATTGGGCGGCAGTTGAAGGCGAGGGCCCTGATGTCCCGATCTCTGGACACGGAAACTGGCTTTAGGGACGTGGAACTTTACCCCGCTGGCGGGGAAGGACCCTGAGCTTGTGCGGGAGGTTAAGAGGCACCAACTAGAGATAGTCGGGCTCACCTCCACACACAGCTTGGGTTCAGACACCACACTCCTTGAGAGAGGCTGGACACTCTACCACTCTGGAGTTGCCCACGGTGAGTGACGGCAGGCTGGTGTGGGTTTGCTTATAGCGCCCCAGCTCAGCCGCCATGTGTTGGAGTTTACCCCGGTGAACGAGAGGGTCGCTTCCCTGCGCCTTCGGGTCGGGGATAGGTCTCTCACTGTCGTGCGCGCCTACGGGCCGAACGGCAGTGCAGAGTACCCGGCCCTCTTGGAGTCTCTGGGAGGGGTGCTGGAAAGTGCTTCGACTGGGGACGCCGTCGTTCTACTGGGGGACTTCAAACGCACACGTGGGCAGCGACAGTGACACCTGGAGGGGCGTGATTTGGAGGAACGGCCCCCCTGATCTGAACCCGAGCGGTGTTCTGGACTATCGGTTGGCCTCAGAGAGATTCTAGCAAACCGTCCGGCGCCTCAGGAGGGGGAAGCAGTCTCCTAGCAACACGGTTTACAGTGGAGGTGGGCGGCTGTTGACCTCATCTAGGGATATCGTCGGACGGTGGAAGGAATACTTTGAGGATCTCTTCAATCTGACCGATACATCTGACTCGTCCATCACCCAAGCTGAAGTCACAGGCGTAATTAAGAAGCTCCTTGTTGACGAGGCACCGGGGGTGGATGAGATCCGCCCTGAGTACCTCAAGTCTCTGGATGTCGTGGGGCTGTCTTGGCTGACACGCCTCTGCAGCATCACGTGGCGGTCAGGGACAGTACCTCTGGACTGGCAGACCGGGGTGGTTGTCCCTCTTTTCAAGATAGGGGACCGGAGGGTGTGTTCCAACTACAGGGGATCACACTTCTCAGCCTCCTCGTGAAAGTCTATTCCAGGATACTGTAGAAGAGAATTCGGCCGATTCAGGAGGAACTGTGTGGTTTTCGTCCCGGTCGTGGAACACTGGACCAGCTCTATACCCTCTCCAGGATGCTGGAGGGTTCATGGGAGTTTGCCAAACCAAGCCACATGTGCTTTGTGGATTTGGAGAAGGCATCCAACTGTGTCCCTCGTTGTGCCCCCCAACATTGATAATAATAATAAATGTTTCTTGAGCATCAAATTATCACATTAGAATGATTTCTGAAGGATCATGTGACACTGAAGACTGTCATGTGGAGTCAATGATCATGTGACTCACTGAAGAGAGTAATTATGCTGAAAACACATAATTTACATTTGTTCATAGGAACAAATTTCATTTTACAATATATTCAAAAAGAAAATACTTATTTTAAATTGTAATATTTCACTTTATTACTGATTTTACTATAATTTTACAACTTACAAACTGTACAAATTAATTAAACAGCTCAAATAATACACAAGGTTTAGCAGAATGTGTGTGTATGCTTTTTTAAATTATAAGCATCACACTTCTTTTAAATTATCCAAAACAAGCCTCATTCACTTCAAGTAACTCATGATAACATTTTTTTAAGAAAAAGAGGAAGGAGATGAAATAATTTTTTGCATTAATGTCACACATGCTGTCAAGTTAACTGAGCTTAACTTTTCCAGAATATTCCTTTATCCGTCGACTTCTAATGGAAAATCCTCCAGTAATCTCTTCAAGAAGATTTGTGGGGAGGACGAAAGGAGGCAATAAGTAAACAAACAAGAGCAGGAAAATAAAACTTGGACAATATTGTATGCTAGAAAATGGTAGACAGGTAGAGAAAGCAAGTGGAAAACAGGCGAGACACACAGCGAGAGCTCAGTCCAGCTGGCCCACCAGTGCTAGTCTGGATCACATGGACTCAGCCGTACCAACCTCAGCCAAACACCACACGGCCATACAGTCACACACATTGGAGACCTTTACACCACAGCCTGTCCTGTATCAGTGCTTGCTGTCATGTTAATGAGTTGCAGTGCTTTAACTCTGCTGGATACAGAGTGATTCATGAACAAATGACTCTTGATTCTCAATGAGAAGGTTCTTTTAATGAACTGGTCCAAAAAAAAAAAAAAAATTACATTCATGTTATGCTTTGAATCATGCAGACTAACTGTCACGATCCCGGTGTTGTGCTTTTGCAAGGACTTTTAAGTGTTTTCTGTTTCTATTGTTCCTGTGTTCTCCTCTTGTGTTTAGTTCCTGGTTCCCTTGTTTGTTACCATAGCAACACTGATTAGTTCTTAATAGTCCCTCGGTTGTTTCTTGTTTCCTTGTCATCTTGTTAGTTTCCCTGTGTGTATAAATATATAGCCCTGTGTTTGGGAGTCGCTGCCTTTGCGTTTTGCATTCTTGTTCCTGGTCAGGATTATGTTCCGCTTCTTGGTTGGATTATCTTTGTTTATGTTTATCTTTAATAAACTTCTGCTGCATATAGTGTACCCTACACCTCACCTCATCTTTGCCACCATTGTTACACTAACAAAACCATCACTGAATGAACTGACTGAATATATCAGAGAACTTCCTGAACCACAAGCAGTTATTTTAGTATTATTTACGATTATAGTATTTATTTTTAAATTATTTTCAGCTTTCATTTTAGTTATTTATTTTTAATAGTTTTTTTAAAATAACACTGACCACAAGTCATTACAGTACTTCCAGTTACTGTCTCATGAACCATGGGTTTGTGAAATGTTTCCCTGCATGTAGTTCAATTGGTTTCATATTGGGGGGAAAACAACTGTATACAGAGGATCAACGACAAAATCTCATAAGAAAGTTGGCTGTCAACGTGATATTTTAGTAAAGCTGAACACTTAGTAAAATCTTCAGATTCCAAAGCTACTTATGTTGAGACTCATTAAGTCCTTCTCTGTGAGTTCCTTAAAGTCCCCCTGTAGTCAATAATTTTTTCCCTTAAAACTCATCTTTGATCACCAAAATGACATATTTAAACGCTTTTCACTGTGAATTAATTTTTTTTATTCATGCCTTAAAGGGGTGGTTCAGGATTTTGGACATCGGACCTCATTTCCAAGTTAGCCTGGGTGTTATTTATCAGTGGAGACAGTTTTCAAAAATTTTCACCCAGTCCTCCCAGTTGCATAGTTCGCCGGTGATAGGCTAGCGCGAGTCAACGGTAACTGCTAGCCTGCCATTAAAACAGTTTTACCCACTCCACAGTACACCAAAAGCAAATAAATCATAACGCCAGACTATTGATGTAAATGTCTGTTGAGAGAATAATTTTAGAAATCAAACTACTCTTGCATCTCATTGCAATAGTTATACTTTGTTCCCTGTATTTATTAGCACAGTCTACAGCAGCGGCGGAGTGATATTAAGTTACCTAGGCAACCGAGACTACTACTAGCTAGCTAGACGTCCAGACTGTAGTGCGCTTCTGTTCTGTGTTTACTTTTCGGCGCAGTACTAACCGGAGCAAAGTAAAACTCCGCCTCTGCTGAGAAACTAGTTCCTGTTAATGTAAACGATCATTGAGAGGCAAGAGTAGTTTGATTTCTAACATTATTCTCTCAACAGACATTTACATCGATAGTCTGGCGTTATGATTTATTTGATTTTGGTGTACTGTGGAGTGGGTAAAACTGTTTTAATGGCAGGCTAGCAGTTACCGTTGACTCGCGCTAGCCTAGCACCGGCGAACTATGCAACTGGAAGGACTGGATGAAAAATGTTGAAAACTGTCTCCACTGATAAATAACACACAGGCTAACTTGGAAATGAGGTCCCGATGTCCAAAATCCTGAACCACCCCTTTAAAATAGCTTGAATGTAACTCTACTACACCCTTGCTTCATTTAATATACGTGGACCCATGAATGTGCAAATGAGTCCCGCCTCCACTCACTCATACAGGCTCATCTTCAAGTCGATGCATCAGAATGATAATGCGTTTTATGTATCGCTCTCTCTACAACGTCGGACACATAACAGTAATTAATATGATTAACCTTTGGCTCGACTACGTTATCAAACAGCTAATAATGTTTTGATAATGTTGCACAAACCATGTTACCGTTCGCGATCTCAGTCAGACAGCTGCCGTCTAACAATCAGCATCCTTAGAAATGCTTTGAACAACTTAGAACCTCAGTGGAGAAAGCCATATAGTTCATCAAAACATTCTAATATAGGCTTACATCGTATACATAATTCACCCGCTTTATTGCTAAATCTACATGATTTTTCATTACAGAAAAATATACCAGAATAACCTGGCTACTCTTGAGACTCCACTGCTTCAGAGCGGTCATTGTTAATGATATGCTAAAGCCCGCCCTCGTGACCTGATTGGTTACAAGTTAATTTGTGACGTAAGGAACACCGGCAATTTCAAACCGCGTTTTTGAGACTGTTTTTGGTTTTAAAGAGAAAGAAAATACTCAGCAATGTTGTTGTTGACTTATGAATTTGCACATGATTTGTCTTAAAGCATATTAAAAACACCACATAGACTTATAAACAACAATAAAAGCTTGATTTTCACCACAGGGGGACTTTAAAAGTTCATGCCTCAGTGGGCCAGTATCAATCCTGAATATAGTCCACTTTGGTCTGAGAGGAGGGGATGAAACACTTTTACCATCATCCTTTAATCTCTCTGAGGAGTTGGACAAACACTATAATCTTGTTGTCACTTCAGCAGGTAGCTAAAATTAAATTGAGAGCCAGAAATGTCTAAGGTAACTCGGTAGATGAGGTGTGATAAGGGTGAAACAGAAACAGTATTTTTTAAAACAAAGTTCTAAATTGCTTGAGAATTGTATGAATTTCTAAAGTTCAAATACTGTTGTTTTTGAAACTGTTAGAGGTTAGCAGATTTTTTTTCTCATTATGTAATTTATTAAGCTTTTCTCACAGCTCCAGGCAAAATATGTCCTGCGGTGTGACATGACATTACTATAAAATTCAAATATTGAAATATTATTAATTTCAAATACAAATCAGGTATGTTTCAAGTTTAACAAGTATTCTTAAAGAATGATCATTAAAATTCTGCATATATTTTTTTTTCCACAGCTGTTTTTCGATTATATTCTTTGCTTGTGCCACTTTGCAAAATGCAACATATCAGTACAATCTTATTACTTGAACTAAAAACATAGTGAACAAGACATACTGAATAATTAACATTTTGGAGGCGTCAAATCAGACCCCGTCATAAAGACCATTCATTTCAATTTTTAACTTAAAAGACTAAACAAATATCTTGTTCCTCAGGAGAACGTCATTAAAATCATGCTAAAATAATCAAAAGCATGTTAAAATCATCAATTCAGCTCTTTGAACAAAGATTCCAGTGAACAAGAGAAATTTTACTTCATCCTGTGCTAACCTTTCCCGGTACCTCCTTGTCCTTTCTTTGCTCATGCCTAAAACTGACAAAACTCACTTTAAAAACAATGATCAGTGACTGTTAACATACACATACAACAAACAAATGAAGACAGATATATATTTATGTTTAATATATGTATAATATAGGTATATTATGTATAATGAAGACAGATATATATTCATGTTTAATATATGTATGTAATATAGGTATATTGTATATAATATTTGCAATATTTGTTTAATATATATAGAGAGACTTATATTTATATAATATATTTATATTTATGTTTAATATTGCAAACATAACAGACGAAAATCTAGCTAGACATCTGACTTAATTATGTCACACTACAGGACGGGCTGTCACACCACAGGACTCTTTCACCTTTGCAGCCATTTTGAGTCATTGCTATACAAGACTGACCTTGGGCATTACAGGAACTGAATAAGTTCATTGTTTTAAACCTGAATATGATTCTTTTTTAAAAATATTTTTCTTTTTTCTCGAACTAGATCAGTCTAGATCAGTCACACCACAGGACTCTCAAAAATGGACACGTTCATAGTCTGACAGAAATGATGAAATATATCAAATTAATAAGAGATTAACACTCATCTTTTAACCTCCTTAGCACCATAGACAGTAAAAGAAATGGACACAGCGACCCCATTGGAACTCAATTGAGACAAGTGAAGCCCATTTTTAGCGATTTCTTAGCACTTCCTTTCCTGACGCGCAGACTCAAACCGAGCAAAGCGTTACACGGACCACGTGAGCAACCCGTCAGTCTTCTAGTAGCTGTGCCAAGAGAAATCTGAATCATTCCCTTCCGAATCTTGCAGAGACGGAGAGTGTGAGTAGGAATTGTCCATGAGCTTGGAGCAGGATCAACTTTTGCTAGGTATTCTGATTAATTATATTGTCATTTTGCCTCTACGTCTCCCCGATTGCCAGCGAGCTTCTCCTCCTGTCCATACGGTAATCTCTCTAATGTGCGACAAAGAGGCGCTTGGTTATGAAGCAATC
This sequence comes from Squalius cephalus, assembly GCF_949319135.1. NCBI lineage: Eukaryota > Metazoa > Chordata > Actinopteri > Cypriniformes > Leuciscidae > Squalius > Squalius cephalus. Next base: position 51,984,209 of record NC_137122.1, on the reverse strand, counting down.
GTTAGCCTACTTTTACAAAAACTGTTTCTACGGGGCCATAACATAAGCTACAAGGTAATGGAGCATTTTATACATTGTCGTGTTTCTTTAGAAATAAAAAATGGACAAATGGAGTCTTCAAACACCTCAGATGTAAAGTTATTCGCTGTCAAAGTGACGCCAAAATGAATGGAAGTCAATGGGATTGCTAACGCAAGTGAAGTTCCGCTCAAGATGGCGGCACCCGGCCGACTTCAACTTCCGGTCGACTTCCTTCCCGCTTGCTTAGCACATCCAAATATCTGGGGGACTTCCTGGTAGGGGGCTTGACTAAAGGACCCCTATGGCTGTCCATGTAACTGCCAGTACAAAAATCTAATATCCTATGTCACACTGCAGGACAGCATTTGTGTTTCAAAACTAAATGTAGGCTACTGTAAATATTATTTTAGTACTTTTTAGCATTTTGAAAACTTACGTTAATTAAGTAAATACATACAAAATAATGCCAAGGCATTTATTAGCTGCTCCAAACATATCTGCTTTATTTTACTGATATTTACATTTGATGAGTCATCAATGTTAGTGTCACACCGCAGGACATTTTGCTATTCACCTTGAAATATGAACAACACCAAATACATTTTATGTCCCAAAATCATAATATTGAAATAAAATGATGTTCTATGCCCCACTGGCATGTGTTGTTTTAGTTGAGAAATGCAGTTCAGTAAACATTTACACTTAATTACAGAAAAAACTTGCGTCACGTCATCTGCCCAACTATTTAAGTGACCTGGTACATCAGTACTAATCTAAAACAAACTAATATGACAAAAAAGCAATACCAGAATCCACAGCATCAGTAATACAGACTCAATTTGGTACCCATATTCAAGACACATGTGACAAAACTGCAAGGATCTTAAGAATACTGTACTTATATTATAAATATTCAAAAGAAATATTAATATTTCTTATTTAAAATAATTAAAGCATAGCTTATTTATTGGAAAACACTATTGATGCCATTGATTTAATTGAATCTCGTAATGTTTAAATTAATATAGTTATTGTTGTGGTTACTGGTATTGACTTTTGTTATTGTCAACCATGTCTATTTCAGTGCAGAGGTGCAACTTTTTATTGCACAGGAAATTAATCAGTAACTGTGAACTTGTGTTGCCCATTTTGGTACCAAACAATCACTAGCTTGTTTTTTTCCCTCACTCATATACCTCACTCCTTTCGATACTGAAATATCTGAAATGGTCTCAACTTTTCTGTAGTATTGATACACAGATCTAGCCTGGTTAAAACCAGACCATTCTCAGTAGTAACTGAGTTATGGTCTGGCAAAGCTTCTTTGATAACTCATTTCCAAAGGGGCGTCACCAACGGACGTCGCTCAAATGCCTCTGGGCGCAGTTGGATAGACCTAAAACCAATCAGAGCGATCGGCATCGTGTAAAGCCATATGCTGCGTCCCAATTCGCCTAAGTTACACTACGCCATAAAAGTATGTACTCTTTTTGTGAAGAAAAGGTATTTACTTTTGAATGTGTAGCAAAAAAGTAGGCAAGCTTTGGGACATACTACTTCGTCATCTTTATCGGACGGATCTGTCGCGTGCATCCTGTCACTTAAACTGCCCTGTCAATCATCGTGTCACAGTTAAAATCCTTTATTAAATCTAATTTAATTTCCTACCATTTCGGAGAGAAATGTAGTAGCACGTTCATCTGCCAGTGGGTCTTTCATGGAGACTGTCCTCATGTGTTTGCAATTTGAATATAATAATGCATTTAAAAGTTGAACGGACGTCGCTCAAATGCCTCTGGGCGCAATTGGATAGACCTAAAACCAATCAGAGCGATCGTCATTGTGTAAAGCCCGCCTCAACGTTTCTGATTGGTGCCGTGATTTCTAGGCCATGGAAATGGGCTTGAATGAGCTCTTTGCCAGACTACTTCTCGAGCAAATCTGAATTTGCCGGAAGTTGTCTGGGTTTTCCCAGGCTAACACAGATCATTCTCTCTGACGGCGAAGTGACACACACCGCCTCCTCTCACTCACTCGTCTCATTCGCTCTGGTTGAATACTAGTGCTTGTTTTCCCTCAGGTTTCACGCTCTCACCAAAAGCACATGCAACACTGATCTATAGAAGTGTCACGCACATAAAGCCATCTCTCAAACAGCTCGCAAGAGCCAAATTTACTTATTTTACGTGGCTTATTGCGCTTAAATGGTCTAATACGTACAAAATTATGTCAAAATGCCCATCTTGCCGAGTATTCAGGAAAACATAGTTGAGAAAACGCATGCTGTGTAATAGTATATTGGATCCGTGCATACGCTCTTAAAGTGACAGCAGCCTAATAAACCTGCTGCTGTCTGTCATGATAATCAAAGAACAAAAAGACAAAGAGAAAATCACTCTCTGCTCCTGACTGAATAAATTTAATTGTTAAGCATTAATCTGCATTTAATTTTTTACAATGAAAACTATTATGATGTTATGTTATTTTACATTTGATTACTTTAATTTCTGTAGTATTTCTGACCTGAATACTATTGAAAGACCCACCTGAAAAACTTAAGGCCGTGTTTATTTAATTTCTCTCTTTATTTTCTATTGTTTAATTTGTGTTATTGTGTGCAATTTTTTTGTTTATTTGTTCTTATTTTATTACTGGCTGTTTACTTGTCTTTCTTTGTAAATGTAGTTCAACGATTCAAATAAAGCCTCCCTGTGCTGTGTGTAAACTATTACAACAAAATGACACAAATGATCAAAAAATTATGAGATAACAAATTATCTGTATATTGGCGATATGTAAGTTTTCCCTGTGGAATCGAAAATGTTAACTAATATTGATATTTTTTAAGGTATGGTATCAAAGTTAGAAAAAAATGACAGTATCATGACAACCCCAGATTGAAGTAGTTTTCTAAACGATTTTTCAGTTACAATTCTTATCACTCAACGTCTGTGCCGAACATCTTCCTGTTTATTATAGAGGTAGAAGTGTGTTTTCTAGACGTGAACTACTGATTAAAACAATTTTTTTTATTTAAAAAAACTATTTAATGGCATTCAGAGTTTAGCAAAGTGTCTGTTTATAATAAACACATATAAGTGAGTTATACACATATATAGTAAGTATCTTACCTGACACTGATATTAGAATAAGCAGTCTTCACAGTTTCCACAATTTGGCTATTTATTAATTTTGTAATAAAATGTTTTCGTCAGATGACATCCATATTGAAATGAATGGAAAGCATGAATGCTGGTTGCGCAAACTGGTTGGATTTTTCAGAGGACCGTTGAGTTGAGTTGCCCGAAAATCAGTAGGTCATTTGCCCTGGAAATATTACTGAGGTTGTGTGAGAAAAACAGGATTAAAATAACAAAGTTAGCCTGTGAAACACAGATTTCTCCATGAAAAATCTATCTGAATAGGGCTTTACATAACCTTTTGGGGTCTGTAATATTCCCAAACTATTGAACGGTAGTGTACGACTGAGAGACACTTCTTTTCCCTTCTGTACTGTCACTTTCCTTCTGGAAGCTGGTTCTGTCAGATACTAATACAAGACATCTGGTTTAACAAAAGAATGATCTGCCTCATAAAAACGCTCATCTGCTGAGATATTGTCCTGTGGTCAGCAGATCCTGAACCAGCAGGATCAACTTATGACCTAGAGGCCCGAGGCCGGAGAAGTGAGCTGCTGAAAAGTAGTGAGCCATTGTTTGCAAAATACCAAATCAAATCAGAGTAGCGATAATGCAGTTTGCCCACTTAAGATGCTGCGAAGGCTGAGAGCGTTTCTTTCACTTGCCTACATTTCATTTAATAGTCCTTTCCTAAACCTGTTTATTACCAGGGTGATGATTAACAATCATAATTAACGTGAACCTGGTGTAAGGCCACAGGAGGGATAGCTTATTTATTTCAATATGTACTAGATTGAAAACAATATAGAGTTGGAGGTCACTGGGGCCCATCAGCTGTTTGATTACCCATACTCTTCAAAATATCTTCTTTTGAGTTCAGCAAACGAATTAAATTTATGTTTGGAACAACTTGAGGTTGAGTAAATGATGAAAGAATTTTCATTTTTGGGTGAACTATCCCTTTAATATAGGGGGTATATTAAAATAATCCATGTCACGACACCTTTGAAACGGCAGGCAACATGCAAATGCAGGGCATACAGAATGCCCCTGTATCAGTTACACAAATACAATATATTGTGGTCTCAGAGATTTCACTAGGCTATGTGATAACTCTTCCTAGGAAAATGCACCGTGACCACACGCAACTTTGAAACGCAAATAAACTGCCATACATAGATTTCCTCGCAGAACAGCTCATGTAAAAAAGGGAAAGCAAAATCAGAGTGGTTAAAGATGCCACATGTGCACTAGTTTGCACAAAACCTGCACTGGCAACAAATGGAAAGTCCTGTGACTGGAAAATGGTTGCTTTATGATGGTTGTAAGCAAGTTTAGGACCAGACATGCCAACACAAACTGGTTTTAAGAGTCATCATCAATATGTAACACTTCAACTATTAGTAATTGCAATCAAACCTGAATACTAGGCCTAGTTGTCAACAAATAAAATGATGTTTATGAGTGACACACACACATACACACACGACAAATGACAAAGCACATTCACTATTTGAGAATCGGAATATCAGGTAGGCTAGCTATTTGATGACGTGAACATTTTGAATAATGGAAAACAAAATAAAAGTGATGCATCTGTCATACAGCGCTATTGTGGATGCGGTGTGTCACATGACAAGCATGACGAGTCGCCATGGAAATAATAATGTGATACATTCTAAAATAACGGTTGCCTTAAAAAACTGAGGGGTCAAGCTAGAATATTTTGAACTTACGTGTGAAAGGGTTAAAACAAAGATCACGATTCTGAAGACAAGTTAACAAAATAAAATGTAGGCTAATTTGTCTATTTAAAAATATCTAATTAATATATATATATTATTAATATAAAATAATAATAAAAAATGTTGAATGAATGTTCAATGACTCCCTCATAAAGACTTCACTTATTTCATTAATGGATGAATCAGGATTTTTTAACAAATCTCTTTGAATGAATGTTTCAGTGACTCATTCATAAAGACTTTGGCTCCATTTCTCAAAACTCTACACACAAAACCACAAAACACGCACTCAACATGCAAAATGTCACATCTTTTGCAAAACCAAACACTTAATTCAAAACTATTTTTTGAATTAAGCCAAAATATTAAATGTCACAGATGTATATTTACTGAGTAATCCACTGTTTTGTAGAGGGGGTCAAAATGACAATTTTCGCCTGAGATTTGGAGACAAATTAGAGGGGTGTAAAAATTGAAAATGGGTCAAATTCAACAATTTGAACATGGAGCTGCTTTGAGATCCCCATGTCTATGGGACTGAATTATATAGGGCCTGAAAAATGAAATGATTTTCTTTTTTTAAGACATTTCTAGTCTTAACATTATTTGTTATTCAGATATTCCTCTTATTTTATAAAAAATAAAGTATCAGCTGTGTGCAAAGAGACCCACATTTGGGTTTTGACCACTGAAAATAAGATAAAATAACCAATTTCCTCCTGGAGCCACATTAAAATGTCCATATCTCTGGGATTGAACCATTGAGGGCCTTTAAAATGAAGATACCAAAAGAAAAGTTTGGAAAGAACCAGAATCTTTAAAACGATATTAAGATATATTCTTGCATTACATGCATGCAAACGTCAGGTAAAAAAAAAAAAATATGTTGCCCTTTTTGAACTATCACTGTTAGCATATAATGCAACAAAGATTGCTAAAGTCAACAGATTTCCATTTAATTGTCCTTCCAAAAGTCATTTTTACACCCCTGTAATTTGGCACCAAATCTCAGGTGAAATGACCCAATAATAATAATAATATTATTAATACAGATAAACTCTGAACATTACAAAATAAACCAACAACACAAACTGCTAAAAGTGAAGCAGAAATAAGTTCATCAGCATCAGATAAAGCCAACAAGAATCAAAAAACTCCACAGCATAATCTATTCATAACTTCATAGTACATTATGGACTGTAGAAAAACAGTATGATTTTCCAATACTGTAAACTCACAATAAAACCAAGCTTTTTTTCTTCTTCTTTTTTACATTACAATTGTAAAACCTTGACTAAAATTGTCAGTAAAGTACTGAAGTCTTTTACAAGAAATGTCTGAGAGTACAGTAGATACATGAGAAGTCTTACTGTGAAAATACTGTGAAAGAAATGCAATTATTAACCTGGAAAAATCCAATACTGAAAAATGTAACAGTGTTGTGATACAAACTCAGGAGACATTTAGAATCTGTTCATGTTACGTATATATATATATATATATATATATATATATATATATATATATATATATATATATATATATATATATATCTTGATTTGGTGCCCTGGATATTGACATGCTGTCATTTATTTTTCATTATTTTTAAACAGTAGGCTATAGAAGTGTTTTGCATATTCATGAACACGAATGTGACAGATTTTTTTAGTTATAATGATGTACTGGGCAAAGTATTACATGATTGAGAGTAATCGATATAAAATATATAAGCAGAGATAAGTGATATCTCCGTATAGACTAAGTTTGTAACTCCTAAATTGTAAATGTTAGACAGATGCTGCTCTGATTGAAGCCAGTGAGACTTCAGCAGCTTCACACTCAGTCACAGTGAAGATCTGCTGACGACACACTTACTCACTCGCTAGTTATGCATTTTCCATTATAGAAACACATGATTAGAGTTCCCTAGTAACATGTCTGTGTTTCTACCGGATTAAAAAGGCTGGCTAGCATATCATCTAATGTAGCTAACAGTGCTGACTGTTCACGCTCCTGTAAGATGCTACACACAATTTCAAGCATTTTTAACACGAACAATGGACAAACATGGTCCATTAACTGTTATTAAAACATATTTCATTGAAGAAAAGGCTACTATAAGCCGCTAACTCACCAATGCACTGGCCAACGGGAGTGCTGTACGGATTCCCCAACAAGAACTCCATCTTGATGACAACAACAATCCTCCGATGGTGAGAGGCTGACGGACAGCGCGCATAAGCCCCGCCCAGAGAGCTGTCTGATTGGCTTAAACAAGCGGAACCTTTAATTTATTGATCGAGGAAGCTGTCAATCATGGGCAAAGTCTTAACACGGCAGAGTTCATTTACAAAATACTCTTAATGTGCAAAAACGTATGGAAACTACGTTATAAAATCATGAATGTATGGACATGTTTGCTTTTTGAAATTTATTTTAGAAATAGCGGAGGCATTTTAGTACACGTGGAATATTTCGCTCTTTCTTCTAAATTGCCAAAGTTTCCTTTCATTTTCCATTTCATGAGGAATCTTACAAATTAAATACTCGAAGAATATCACTAAGGTTATATTACTGCGTATTATTACTAAAATGTATTTTCATTTCTTTAGAGCGCATCAAAGCTCCTGAAAACTCCGGAAGTTGATGGCGGTAGTCTGTGGTTGCTGAGCAACAGTGTTGGAGACGTCCCTATGGGAGACGTCCAGCAGACGTGTACTTCAGTGATATATTTCCAGGTAAGTTAAGTCTGTTGTCAAATGAACGAGCTTTTAGTAATAACATTTGAAATAGGTGACTGATACAGCGTTTTGACTGATTTTATGGTGACAGGTCTGCAAAGTAAGATAAGCAATTGCACTAGATGCTGCGTTATTGCACTGCTAATCACTGCAGGTAATACTGCAGGTAATACACGGGTCCAGTCATCAGAAGCGTTGGAAAATGAGCAGGGAACAGGATGAACCCAAAGTAATCGATGAGGAGATGCTACAACAAGCAATTGTTGAACAGGGACCTCAAGGGCAAGCTGGAAAAATAGCCAAGAAAGAGGGCATCCAGTACGAGGAGGTGCTTCAGCTGCGGCTGGACTTCAGGAGTAAGAACCGTAACTGTAAAATTAAACATTTTTGATTCAATTTTATTTTATTCAAGATGAATCTCATGAAAACTTTCCTGGGTCATATTTCACCCCAAAATCAAGAGAAAATATATATTTTAAATTATTGAAAAAGTGAAACCCACTTTAATTTATTTAGACATTATTTTCATGACAAGTAAAATACATCCCCCCCTCACACAGATAATGCTTTTTTTAATCAGTGTTAAAGGGATAGTTCACGCAAAGAATTAAAATTCTGTCATCATTTCCTCACCCTCATGTCATTTCAAACCCGGAAGAGTTTTGTTCATGTTCGAAACACAAATGAAGATCTTTTTGATGAAATCTGAGCGATTTCTGTCCCTCCATTGACAGTCTACGCAACTAGGCCTACCACTTTGACACTTTAAAAAGTTCATAAAGAGATTGTAAAACTAATCCATATGAATTTAGCGGTTTAGTCCAAATTTTATAAGAGACACGATCACATTATATGATGGACAGATTTAATTTAGGCTTTTATTCACATATAAACATTTATTAACTCGCACATCAATTGTGGTAAACTGAAGCTCAAGCTTGACGTGCAAAAACCAATGAGGTTCATTCTCGTGTTACGCACACGTTTGATATTCAGTAAGAACCAATGAGGTTCATTCTCGTGTTACGCACATGTTTGAGCTTCTTCTAGCATCAAGCAGGTTCGGTTGAGCTTCTGTTCACTGATCAATGTTTATAATATCATATGTGAATAAAAGCCTAAATTCATTCTATTCATCATATAGCGATTGAGTCTCTTCAGAAAATGTGGAAAAAAACGCTCAATTCATATGGATTAGTTGCACGATCCCTTTATGAACTTTTTGAAGCATTAAAGTGGTAGTTGTAACGATAACCAGCTGGAGTGCCCTTGAGAGCCACCAGAGGGCGCTCCACAATAGACTAAGATCACTTCCTCATAAACTACATTTCCCATAACTCACTGCCCGGACTCATCAGCACTCATCTCATTCACCTGTGTCTTATCATCTTGTTTCACTCACACCATAAATACCTGGTTTTCACATTCACTCAGAGCGAAGTCTTGTTTTACTGTTACAACATTTCTGAGCGTTATTTACCCGTGTTTGATTCTTGTTTTGCTGACCTTGGACTGTTTCACCGTTTCCTGATCGTTTCTCTGCCTGGCCTGACTCGGATTGTTTATTGGACTCTGATTATTGCTGCCTGCCCTGACCTCTGCCTGTTATTTGGATATTCTCTGTGTTTCCTCCTTTGATCTGTTCGCTGTTGATGACCCTGCCTGTACGACTACTCTTTAAATAAACTGCATTTGGATCTTCACCTTCGAGTCTCGGAGCCGTTTCGTAACAGAAGACTTCGCCAAAATGGATCCAGCAATGAGACTTATGCGTCTCCGTCAAGGAGATCGATCAATGGAGGATTATGTAATTGACTTTTTGGAGCTGGCCCACCTGACCTGCATGGAAGAGGTATGCTTAATGATATTTTTTCGGGGAGGATTATCTGAGCCGCTCGGTTCAAGCATGCCTCTGCACAATCCTCATTGGACTCTTGGACATATGAACTTGGCCCTGCAATTGAGCGATTCAGCTTTTGCTGTGGGTTTGGCGGACAAGGAGCCCTGCAACCCCACAGTACCTGCCAAGTCTGAGTCTGTCCACGTCAGTCCTGCCGAGCCTGCGCTCCACGTCAGTCCTGCCGAGCCTGCGCTCCACGCCAGTCCTGCCGAGCCTGCGCTCCACGCCAGTCCTGCCGAGCCTGCACTTCACGCCAGTCCAGCCGAGCCTGCACTTCACGCCAGTCCAGCCGAGCCTGCACTTCACGCCAGTCCAGCCGAGCCCGCACTTCACGCCAGATCTGCCGAAGCCAAGGCAGTATGCGTCATGCCCGCCGCCCCTGAGACTGAGAGCGTCATGTCCGCCGCGCCTGAGACAGCAAGCGACATGCCCGCCAAGCTAGAGCCTTCACCGCGGGTCTCGTCCAGCACAGAGCCCTTTTCACCGCTGGTCCTGTCCAGCCCAGAGTCCTCTTCACCGCTGGTCCCGTCAAGCTCAGAGCGTGCTGATCCTGACCCAGAGACTGAGCTTCACGTCACTTCTGCCGACCCAGAGACTGAGCTTCACGTCACTTCTGCCGACCCAGAGACTGAGCTTCACGTCACTTCTGCCGACCCAGAGACTGAGCTTCACGTCACTTCTGCCGACCCAGAGACTGAGCTTCACGTCACTTCTGCCAACCCAGAGACTGAGCTTCACGTCACTTCTGCCGACCCAGAGACTGAGCTTCACGTCACTTCTGCCGACCCAGAGACTGAGCTTCACGTCACTTCTGCCGACCCAGAGACTGAGCTTCACGTCACTTCTGCCGATCCAGAGACTGAGCTTCACGTCACTTCTGCCGATCCTGAGACTGAGCTTCACGTCACGTCCGCCCGTCAAGAGTCTCGTCCCGCCGAGACTGAATCTGTTCCTGAGCCTGAATCTGATCCTGATACTAAGCCTGAATCTGTTCCTCTTCCTCTTTCTGCGCCTGTGTCTTCGGACAAGATGGCCGACTCCACGCCTGTGTCTTCGGACAAGATGGCCGACTCCACGCCTGTGTCTTCGGACAAGATGGCCGACTCCACGCCTGTGTCTTCGGACAAGATGGCCGACTCCACGCCTGTGTCTTCGGACAAGATGGCCGACTCCGGACAAGATGGCCGACTCCACGCCTGTGTCTTCGGACAAGATGGCCGACTCCACGCCTGTGTCTTCGGACAAGATGGCCGAAACCACGCCTGTGTCTTCGGACAAGATGGCCGAAACCACGCCTGTGTCTTCGGACAAGATGGCCACCGCCGAGTAGGGCTGTCAAAATTGCTCAAAAATGACGTTCGAATATTCCCTCTAAAAAACACATGAATATTCGAACTATTCGAACATCTGGTTGCGCATTTTGTCAATGACGCGCATTACGTCTATAACAGGACAAATTAATACAAAGAGACATACAGTAACTACTTGTATAGGTAGTAAATTTAAGTTTAAACATATTTGACAATGTATTACCAACACAAAACCAAGTAAATAAACTAATGGCCAAGACCGCAGACCTCACTCTCGCTCACTCACAGGCACTCTCTCTCTCTCTCTCTCTCTCTCTCGTGCGCTCACGCTCTCTCTGCGCATAACGGTTTAAATTAACAACAACAATAAGCACATGTTGAGTGCTGATCAAGAGTTTTGTGCAAGCATTTTAAGGTCGCGACTCTTGTCCCAAATATAGCAGGCTTTATTCAGTGATTGAAACAAATTTATTAACATTAATTGAAGTTTTACAGTATAGAACCGACATTGAACGCTCCGAGCGAGCTGTGCTGTGGTAAACATGGAACTTTTCTGTTTAACGTTAAATAAAATGAGGCACACAATTCCGAGAAATGTGACAAAGAAATTTTACCCTGAGGTTCATAAAAAATAAAGTGCTATTAAAAAAGAAAAAGCCTACATTCTTGGTGCTTGTATTAAAAAAATGAAAAACTGACTGCAATTTACTCCATTGTCTTTTTTGTGCACTGTCAACTTTCAGCAGTGACGCTGTGCTAGACAGTGCGACTCGTGTGACCTGTCCCTCAGGCAGCGCGCGCGCCACTCGCAAAGCAGACAGCCGCGCCTCTGCTTCCGCGGGCGTGTTTTTCCATTTTCGAAATTCACATTCGAATATTAATTTTCACGTTCGAATTCCTGTTTTTTAAAACTATTCGAATTTAGAATATTCGTTGACAGCCCTACCGCCGAGCCAGTGTCTCAGGACAAGATGGTCTCCGCCGAGCCAGTGTCTCAGGACAAGATGGTCGCCGCCGAGCCAGTGTCTCAGGACAAGATGGCCGAAACCACGCCTGTGTCTTCGGACAAGATGGCCACCGCCGAGCCAGTGTCTCAGGACAAGATGGTCTCCGCCGAGCCAGTGTCTCAGGACAAGATGGTCTCCGCCGAGCCAGTGTCTCAGGACAAGATGGTCTCCGCCGAGCCAGTGTCTCAGGACAAGATGGTCGCCGCCGAGCCAGTGTCTCAGGACAAGATGGTCGCCGCCGAGCCAGTGTCTCAGGACAAGATGGTCTCCGCCGAGCCAGTGTCTCAGGACAAGATGGTCTCCGCCGAGCCAGTGTCTCAGGACAAGATGGTCGCCGCCGAGCCAGTGTCTCAGGACAAGATGGTCGCCGCCGAGCCAGTGTCTAGTGTCTCAGGACAAGATGGTCTCTGCCGAGCCAGTGTCTTTGGACAAGATGGCCGCCCCTGAGCCGGTGTCTGTTCCTGTCCCTGAGCCGGTGTCTGTTCCTGTCCCTGAGCCGGTGTCTGTTCCTGTCCCTGAGCCGGTGTCTGTTCCTGTCCCTGTGTCTGTTCCTGAGCCGGTGACTGTTCCTGTGCCATGGTCGCCTCCCTGGCCGCCTGAAGGGTCGTCGCCTCCCTGGCCGCCTGAAGGGTCGTCGCCTCCCTGGCCGCCTGAAGGGTCGTCTCCTTCCTGGCCGCCTGCACAGCCTGCTCCGCCCTGGTCGCCTGCACAGCCTGCTCCGCCCTGGTCGCCTGCACAGCCTGATCCGCCCTGGTCGCCTGCACTGCCTGCTCCGTCCTGGCCTCCCGTATTACCGCAGTCTCAAGGTCCTCTTCCGCTCCACGGACATGGCCCTCCATCCCGCCCCCGGATCCGCCTCCGGGCCACCTCCCACCTGGACAGTTTTGGAGCGTCTGGAAGCCGCTCTTTGGGGAGGGGCTATGTAACGATAACCAGCTGGAGTGCCCTTGAGAGCCACCAGAGGGCGCTCCACAATAGACTAAGATCACTTCCTCATAAACTACATTTCCCATAACTCACTGCCCGGACTCATCAGCACTCATCTCATTCACCTGTGTCTTATCATCTTGTTTCACTCACACCATAAATACCTGGTTTTCACATTCACTCAGAGCGAAGTCTTGTTTTACTGTTACAACATTTCTGAGCGTTATTTACCCGTGTTTGATTCTTGTTTTGCTGACCTTGGACTGTTTCACCGTTTCCTGATCGTTTCTCTGCCTGGCCTGACTCGGATTGTTTATTGGACTCTGATTATAGATGGGTTTCCGTTTCGCGAATTACCCATTATCCTCTGCGGTGCACCACCATGTTGTGTGTCAAAGCTGTCAGTAAGCCACTGTGCTGCATTAATAGAAAGCCAGTTAATATAAAGTATTTTTGACTCTTTTGTGTTGAGATAACGATGACAAATTCCTCCAAACCTGGCGACAAGGTGAAGGTTATTTACAGGGACACATTAGACGATGTTTGCAAGGCAAGATATGATGAGAAATTGAGTTATATCGATGGAAAGGATCCTTTTACACAATGTCGAAAGAGGACTGGTTATGTAGGCTAATCCTGCGGCGTACCCCGATATTCAGGAAATGGACATTGCCAAGTATCTCATCCACACCGTTAGTGCGTACACTTTTGACGAATTAAGAGGAAGAAAGTCTCTGGAAGCATACAATTATTTTGTTAGAATGTGCGAGTTAAAATTTGATATGGTCGCATTTGTGCGAGTGCATGGTCATGTACTACTCAGTTAAATTCACGCATGAATTCTCCTGCATTGAACTTGTTTTAGCGCCCGCCAAAGTGAATTTTTGTCCCGCCAAAGTCTTATTTGATCGGTGAGTAATGTAGATGAACTGGGCGCATGTTTAACTGAAAGAACGAGCAGAGAGAGAGAGAGAGAGAGAGCCGGTCGCGCGCGCACTCTCTCTCTCTCTCTTCGGAGCCAGGCGAAAGTGTAAACAAAACTTCACGTCTCCAAACTAAGCGCTGTCTTGCTCTCTCTCCCTCGTGGAAATGTTAGTCTGGAGCCCTGCATTGACGGTTCACATCGCTGTAGCCAGGCGGCTGATATCTGCACAGCCTTTATTATACGGTACATTTAGACTCAGTATCAAGACAACACCATCTGGGTAAAAAAACAACACCACAACGCTCCGAACTAATTTAGTGTAGGAGAGAGATGGAGAGCAGAGGCACGGAGCGATGTGCTCCAGGTTTAGCCTTTGCCTTTGACTCGACCAGCTGATGTGGCCACAGAGAAATTGATGAAGGTGGACAATCGTCAGAGTGTGCTTCTGCCAAGCCAACACCTCTCAAGGGTTGTGTCGATAGTAGCCGCCTGGGTACAGCGATTTGACAGCCGATGAGAGCTAACGTTAGCGCATTTAGCTAGCCCATCTTGGAAATGATTAGATAAAGTGTCACATCTCCAGAGCACAAAACCTCTAAATGTTCACAAGAGCAGCACTGAACATTAACTCCAGCCAAACGGAGAATAATCGTATGATTTTCATGTTCAGAATAATGCCGATTCAGGATATTATCATGCTCCGTAACACAAACGCTTGACCCACTTGACACACAAGATGGCGCCGTAAGGAGTTGCTGGAGAAATGTGACGTCATCGGAAATCTATCTATTGCTGCCTGCCCTGACCTCTGCCTGTTATTTGGATATTCTCTGTGTTTCCTCCTTTGATCTGTTCGCTGTTGATGACCCTGCCTGTACGACTACTCTTTAAATAAACTGCATTTGGATCTTCACCTTCGAGTCTCGGAGCCGTTTCGTAACAGAAGTTGCGTAGCTGTCAATGGGGGGACAGAAAGTTCTCAGATTTCATCAAAAAAGTCTTCATATTCGTTTCGAACATGAACAGTTTGGAACGACATGAAGGTGAGTAATTAATGACAGGAGTTTCTTTTTTTTTTTTTTTTCATTAATTTTCATTCATTAATTTTCATTATCAAGATTGGTATAATTTCAATAACAGTTCATTGTACATTGTACTTTTTTGAAAAATATAATTAATATAATATTGTGTTTTTTGTAGACATCCTAAAGATGTTCCACCTGTGGCATTTCACCTCTCTAACAAAACTTCAGCTGGATAATAATGTTATTGAGAGGATTGAAGGGTTAGAAAACCTCACTAATCTGATCTGGCTGGGTGAGTTCAGACTGTCTGACTGATATCCAAAACATATCCGGAGTATCTCCAAATACTAAGCCAGAATTCTTATATTCCTCAGATCTGTCATTCAATAATATTGAAGTGATTGAAGGACTGGACTCTCTTGTGAAACTTCAGGACTTGAGTTTGTTCAACAACCGCATTTCTGTCATTGAAAAACTGGATACGCTGCAGAACCTGCACATCCTCTCTGTTGGAAACAATGGCATTGCTCAACTGGATAATGTAAGCCAACTATATTTTAGATTATAAATTTTTTAGAAAATGTAGAATCCCAGAAGGATGAAAATGAGTCTGACTCCAAAATATGCAGCCATCCACTAATTAATTTCCAATATGAGTGTCACTCAAGCCTAAAGCTGAAGTAAATCATATCTGACCCTGCAGGTGCTGTACCTCAGACAGTTTAAGAATCTACGCACTCTCAACCTTGCGGGAAATCCCATCTGTGATGAAGAGAACTTCAAGTTATTTGTGACGGCATATCTTCCAGACTTGGTCTATCTGGACTACAGACTGCTGGATGAACAAACGGTTAGTGAGACATTTCATATCATGTTTTCGCATATAATTGCAGTTGCTTGACTTCGTTTTTCAGCTGACCACTTGTGAAAAAGAAAGAGAATATTTCCTATTATTGAAATATTATACTTTGGAAGAAAATATTTAAGTGCAAACTGAATGTAATGTTTTCTGACACTTAATTGCAATTTAAATTTAAATCTATAATAAATGAAATTAGCTGAAATTTTCTGACTTATTGCCCAATTTCACAGACAAGGTTTAAGATAGTCCCAGACAAAAATGCATGTTTGAGCTTTTTTAACTGAAAGCAACTTGCACTGATATATTTTAAAATATGTTGTGTCATTGTTTTGTCTCGAGATGCAAACCAGTAATGTTTTTTTTTTATATATATATATAAGGAACGTTTATAAAAGCTACTTAAATGCCCTAATGGAACTAAGGCCTAATCCTGGGAACTTTTTTCTAATATAACAAACCTTTTGTGGAATGGAAACGTTGCGTGGATGTTAAAGTTTATTCATGGAACCATCGATGCCAATAAAGAACCTTTATTTTTAAGAGTGTAAACTAAAAAATACTGTTACAATCTCTTCTGAATCGCAACAAAATAAGGGAGTAACCACACACCACAGCCAATTAATAAGTGAATTTATTCAGTATAAGACAGAACAACATTAAAGATCAGTATAAATGGTAATCAGTGTGTCAGCAGATATGTGCAAAGGTGTAGCATTTATGAAAGACAACAGTCAGTCCATGAAACCTCCAAACAAACAATTAAAAATAAATTAAAGATAAAGCCTATTTCTCGATCGCAGAGTATTTTTTCTAATAAGTGTTTAAACTTACGAGAAAAGAAACTTACGGGATAGTCCAAACCATTCTCCCCTGTCTGTAATAAGACAGCTCCAGCCCCAATCTGGCTGGCATCCACCTGTAGTTTAAATGGCATATCCAGCCTCGGGGCAGCTAGAACAGGAGCAGTGGTCAATAATAATTTTCGCTCCAGTCAAATTTCACTGAGTTCTTAAAGCCACACTAGGTAAGAATTCCGTTTTGGTCAAACAACGACCCCTAGAGTCGCTGTGGACTACTTGTATTTAACGTTACTGTCGTAAATACCACTCACGCAGAGCAGTCTCTTCACTCACGGCCTGATCCCCTCCCCCCTGTATACCGGTCCCTGTTCAGTCAGATGGAAGCTGTAACGAGTGGCAATAATGTGTGTCCCCTTTAAGAGCTGCGCGCGCCCTGTTTAACTGACTCGGCACAGTCTGTGTATTGTATGTGCGATGTTCCACCGTGAGCGGGTTGTTTCTGTTTGATGCTCATTCTTGTCCTATTTTTGTCTATCAAGTAATGCTGTGGACGGTAAAACGTGTGACAGACAGTTACACGAGTTCGATTGGGGAATAAACACAACGAGTTTCAAATCGTCGGACATCGAGCTAGCCTCCGAAGATGTCTAAGTTACTAATCCATCAACAAGAACGCTGTGCTTTTTAGCTCACACCAACGAGTGAAAGCTTGTCCGAGTGATAAACAATATAAGCAATATACTTACAAGTCCAACAGCATGTGAGGACGTGTTGGGGGAAGTGAGGTAGCCTATGCCGTAAAGCAGTCGAATTTTGTAATTCTTTCTGTGCGGGGGTGTTAACGTTACTACCCGAACCCCGAAGTTTAAAAGTACGATTAAAAACTATACAGACCACGTCAGGCTATGGCAGACGTGTCATTCAACCTATAGTAAGTCGATGTACCATCACAAGAGTCTTGGAAATATATTATGAAGGTTGAAAAGTTACCTAGTGCTGCTTTAAAGTCAGTCAGAGGAGAAACCACGGTTGAAAATTTTGAACAGGATCCCCGGTAATAACCGACCATCCCCAAAAAACGCATGAGTTCTTTCTTGGTAGACGTAAAATTAAATGGTAAAATTAGCTGTAGGCTACTCACCTGATCTACACAATCCTCCATTCGAGGAAGTGGAAAAGCATCGGGCTTTGATGGCGTTTAGCTTGCAATAGTCAGTACAAAATCTATACTGCGTTCACACCAAACGCGAAAATGCGTCTGGCGCGAGGGATTTCAATGTTGAGTCAATGGTAAGACGCGTTTACCCCCGTCTGGAGGTCTTGCGGCGCGAATGAGGCGTTTAGCGCGGCGCGGTAGACGCGAATTCGCCTCATTCGCGCATCTAGTTCGCGCGAATGACGCGAATTGAGCGTCTGGCGCGTTTTGCGCGTCAAGCGCGAATTGTGCTTTTTGTGCATCACGCGTTTGACGCGAATTCGCGTCTGCCGCCCGAGTTGAAAAATCTGAACTTCTGCGTCAATTCGCGCCGCGTTAACCAATCAGGAGCCTGCCTGCTTGCTACTGTCACGTGGTGAACTGACAGTTTAATGTTATTTTATGTTTGGCCCACTGATCTATATAGAATGACATTATATAGATCAGTGGTTTGGCCTCAATAAATTATTTAGTAATATGACTAAAATGCACAACAAAGCAAATCTTTCACATAAAAACTCGATTTCAATATGAGAGATAGCCTACTCATTTGTATTGAATGCTATTTATAGGATATCTATTCTAGATTAGCCTATATTAAACTTTATTAATCTAATGTAAAGACACCAAACACAATTAAGTGTATAAAAACTTTTCAAAAAAATCACAGGACAGGTTTCACTTATGGAGGCTGGCTCCATTTATTATCAAAACAAAAATAAATGACAGATTAGGTGCGGGAGAGGGTGAACCTCGCGCCAGACTGTACAGCGCGGGCTCGTCATGCAGAGACCACTCGAGGCCGAGGCTTTATACGGCCTACGCTGTCCTCGTCAGCGTCCTCACCGTTAGGTCCACCAAACCTACCTCCTGAAGCAAATTGTGAAACTCCTGAAACCCTCCGGAGGGTTTGGTGGACCCGAGTACTGCGACGATGTCCCCTACGCTGCTGTTTCTGCTCTCCAGAGCATATACGAGCGGTGACTCTCTCGATTAATGCTATTGCTAATGCTCGATAAACATCTAAAAAAGATGGCCGCCAACAGGTTTCGAAACTTTTGCCCCCGGACTTCGCCTTTGACGCGCGTGACGCGCATAAATTTCGCTACAAACTTTTGATTTTACGCGCGTCAATTTCGCTCTTGACGCGCGAATGCACACAAAGTGGTCACGCGTATAACTAGAAGCGGCAGGCGCGAATTTTGATGCAGATTCGCGTTTGGTGTGAACGCAGCTAAGTTGAATCTGCTTTCCTCACTAACAAGCAAGGTGAAGCCCAACTTGACCACGACAGAACAGCTATTCCATTCTCAAGCATACAGTATATTGAATTTCAGATTCCAATGCATTTCTCTTACTGACTGGAGCCACAAGCAAGGTGAAGCCCAACTTGACCACGACAGAACAGCTATTCCATTCTCAAGCATACAGTATATTGAATTTCAGATTCCAATGCATTTCTCTTACTGACTGGAGCCACAAGCAAGGTGAAGCCCAACTTGACCACGACAGAACAGCTATTCCATTCTCAAGCATACAGTATATTGAATTTCAGATTCCAATGCATTTCTCTTACTGACTGGAGCCCTATAAAAACGTTGATGAATTGGTTGCGCATCTCCCACATAAACATCATGCAATACAAGTGGGTACATCTGAAAACAAGCCAGGAAACTCCCATAACAACTGGGTTAGGTCTTTACTTTGAACCTCGGTCAAATGTGAAAACAGAGCATCTAAATTCTGAAGAGTCTCTGAATTCTTTAATCGAGGTAGCAAAACACAATCTTCAAGAACAACTATATCCTCCTTAACCATATCTTCTCCTCCCTCAACAAAAGGTTGATAAGACTCAAAAGCAGCAGTGACAACAGGAGCAACTGATTTAGTTGGTTGAACTTCAGAATTTCGAGAACGATAAGCTTTAAGCAAATTTACATGGAAACACTGCTTAGATTTTCGCCTATCTGGAGTTGCAACCTGATAATTTTCGTCAGACAGTTTCCGAATAACAGTATATGGCCCAGTAAACTTAGCACAAAAAGGAGACCCAGAAGACGGTAACAAAATGAACACCTGATCACCTGGTGTAAAGACATGACCTTCAGCATGCTTATCAAAGTGATTCTTCATCTTCTCTTGCGCAACAGCAAGATTTTTCTGTGCACTCAATCCGGCCAAAAACAAACGTCTACGAAAACCATTCACATACTCTACCAAATTTTGCGGAGGATCCTCCTCACCTAGTCCCTCACGCAAAACAGAAAGAGGTCCACGTACATGATGACCGAAAACTAAAGCATTTGGGCTAAATCCCAAACTCTCTTACTGTACTTCCCTAGCAGCAAGTAATAGCCAGGGTAAATCCTCCTCCCAGTCACGGTTTAACTCCACACAGTAAGCACGCAAAAGTGACTTCAAAGTCTGGTGAAACCGTTCAATCGCACTCTGACTTTGAGGATGATATACGCTCGACTGATTGTGTTTCACTTTAAGCACCTTCAAAACCTCAGCAAACATACGAGACGTAAAATTAGTACCGTTATCACTTTGAATAATTTTAGGTATCCCGAAAAATAGATATGAACTGAGTTAAAGCTTTCACAACTGCTTTGGTGGTAATTCTTCGGATGGCATAGGCTGCGGGATAGCGAGTTGCCAAAATAAGGGAGTAACCACACACCACAGCCAATTAATAAGTGAATTTATTTATCAGTATAAGACAGAACAACATTAAAGATCAGTATAAATGGTAATCAGTGTGTCAGCAGATATGTGCAAAGGTGTAGCATTTATGAAAGACAACAGTCCAACCATTCTCAGTCCATGAAACCTCCAAAAACAACAACCATCCCAAAGGAGATGGATCAAAAGGCGGCGATGATCTCCCATATCCCTCACATCTCATGAGTTCTCCTTTAGCCTCTTGACAAGAGACCCAAGGTACAGAGCAAAGCGAAAACAGCCCCAATCTCTGCACAAAAACAGCCCCACGCTCCCATCTCTTTTATAGAGCGTCATGATTACATTCAGGTGTGCAACCATTCCCTTCAGCCAATCACCTGCAACTCAGAAATAACGAGTTACTCACTGAAACAGTCACAATACTTTAATGTAATTTCTATTGAAAAACGCATTTAAATATATTTGGAATTACACACTGAAGTTGCAATTTAGTACATTTAAAATATATTAACTTTAAAATGTCATATTGAATAACACAGTTTAAATTATAATCAACTACTTTGCATGAGCTTTAAATGTTAGTCAACACATCAAAATAAGTGTACTTATTTAAAGCATGACCAAAACATTTTTTTAAATCAACTTCAAAGTAAAGTTTTCACTTTACATTATTGCAAAGTGCACTTTTTAGAAGTTGACTTAAGAAACATTCATGAAAGTGAACTCTCATTAAGTGCATTTATGTTTTATTATCTGCAAGTACAGTTTTGTAAAATATATATGAGATTCGAATTACACATACAAGTGCACATTCAATAGCATCTTTTTTTTTTTTGTCCTAATGTTCTGTTCATAATTCATATTTTTTGCTCCTACATATAAAGCGTGAAACTGCCTTTGCAAAGTATCAAGATGCTGTAGAAGAACTGCAACACAATGAGCTCCAGGAGCAGGAGGCAATTGAGGCTCAGAGGATCAGAAAAGAGGAGCTTCAACTACACAAGGTGACCAATATCACCATGCCATCCATCTCATTTAAGTACAAGAACACTGATCTTAAATGCTCGAGGTTTAATAAGTCATATTTACACTACAGTGTTTGAAACGCTGCACTGTATTAAAATCTTCTTTCTACTGGACATACAAACTTAATATATACTCTTCTTGACAGTAGTGAATAAATATTGCTTCCTTCTTTCACAGGACGCATTCGTGGAGTTCTTAAATGGACCTCAACTTTTCGACAGCATGTTTGCTGAGGATCCTGATGCAGAGAAACTGGCTCTCCTCCCCGGAATTGAAGCTTTGCTGGAGACATATCCTTATTATGAATAGCAAAATATACAAATCAAACCACAAATGAAAACAATACATTATAATACACTCTTAAACATAGGGTTCTTTTTTGGCATTGAAGTTTCCCTGAAGAACCTCTAACATTCATGGAGCTTTTCTTTAGATTAGATGTTCTTTAGATTTTTAAAATGCTCTTCAAACTAAGAAAAAAAAAATGGTTATTTAAAGAAATGTTTCCTGAAAGGTTGACCAACCATTGAAAAATGGTTCTTCTATGGCATCGCTGCAAACTTTTGGAACCTTTATTTTTAAAGAGGACCTATTATGCTTTTTATATTTTGAGCTCCTCGTGATAATAACTTTTAGGGCAAATATCAAAAATATTATTTACGTCTTTTAGTTTGTCAAAGTGCCGATTTTGAAGTGTGCACATGTGCGAACGTGCTCTAGTACGTAAGAAGGAGCCTATGACTGAATCTGGAAATAAAGCAAAATAACAAAAGCAACATCAAGACTGTAAAATGGCCCTTTAAGAGTGCAGATGAGGGAACAGCTGTTAAAAAGGACTCAAAATAATCCATTTACCTTGACAATCCATTTACATTTAAGAGCAAAATGGAAGCTCTATGTGTGCAGATATTTGAGGCGGGTTTGGCTCAGCTTGCTCAGAGAACGGCTGAGGTGGAATCCTTTGTTACCGGTTCCCATGAGGCAGTGGCTGACAATCAGCGCAAAGCAGCGCAAATAACAGCTGACTTTGAAAACTCCAGGAGACAGGTTGGTTTCTTCTCCCTTAGTCACACAAGGAAAACGAAACAACCTGTTTCTCACCAGTTGAACACATCAAAACGCTCACTAATTAAATTCTGTTCTATTGCAGAAGACTGCGGAAATGCAACAGGTCGCAGACGCCGAGCTTCGTAAAGCTCACATCACTTCCTGCCATGAACAGGCTGACCAGCTCTCTGAAACCCTCATGAGTCTTGAACTGCGACTGGTGGACCAACTGGAGGTCAGAATAAAAATACCTATATTGTTAATGTAATATTAATTACGGAGCATATCACCTAAATGAGTGGAAGTTTCACAAATATGCTTTTTTGTTATTTTTTTTAAGGACATCTTCAAAGACTTTGAGAGGAACATCTCAGACATGGTTGGAGGGTTCATTGAAAACGTGCAAGGGATATATCCTTTATCCAACAAAGCATATATAAAATAAATATTTTTATTTTATGGGTAAGGCTTCTTTAACTCTGACACACATTCGCACTGATTCGAGACCTGGAGAACCGGCACCATGAACAACAGCTTGTGATTGCCTTGGCAACACTGGAGAAGGTGGCTAAAGGCGAGCAAGAGGAGAAAATACCGGATGATCTGGCAACGGTCAGTGGAAAACTGTCTTCATGATCACTTCATTTGTGTTAAATAATGAATAATTAAGAAGTCAAAAGCCATCGTAACTACTAGGGGTGTAACGGTACGCAAAAATCACGGTTCGGTACGTACCTCGGTTTTAAAGTCACGGTTCGGTTTATTTTTGGTACAGTAAGGGAAGGAAATGCAAACATTAAACTGCAGGTTGTTTATTACTATAAACTTTTTTTTAACAATTTGTTTACACTTTTTTTAAACACTTTTTAATAAAATGTATATAAAATAAAAAAAAGTTCTCTCTCAGTCTCAAACCAATAAAAAATACTCTCAGTCTCAAACCAATATCACATAATAAAATATAATGAAAAATATAAATAAATAACTATGATTACAGTGCAACATTACCAATCCCAGCTTGTAGGCCTGCTCATATTTAAAAATTAAGTCTGGGAATCGATAAAAAAAAAAAGAACTAATTAATTGCAAAATTTGCTGTAATAAATTGCATTTCCTCCAAGCTTGTAATCATCAATAATTAAACTTAGAATCACCGAATTAAATGAAACACCGGGGGAAAAAAGGAACAGAAAATAGCCCTATATTAAAATAATATTAAACATAGATATATCAATGTATTATTATTTTTCAATAATCAATCAACATAATCAATTTAAGATTTTTTATTTTTCATTTTTTTACTAATTATCAAAATAAAATATAGCCCTACAAAGCTATTATTACCAGAGCATGTGATCATTTTACCATTGTTGCCCAGCATGACTATACCAGCTCAGCAAACAGAAGTCTACTACTGAGAAATTTCACATTATTTGAGTGGACTTTGCTTTGCCAGTGCGTAATCGGTACATGATTATAGTGTTTGGGCCGTTAACGACAGAGCAGAACGCGCAGCACAAACACAGAGTCGAACATTGAGCAGAGAGCGCAGCGCACCGACACACACACACACACACACACACACACACACGCGCGCGCGGAACGGAGAGTGCGGCGGCGCACAAGGAGCGGAAAAGCCCCGCTCATGAAAGCTGCGCGAGAATTTTCGGTCTATGGGCTTGTCTGCATTGGCCATGACGCTAGCTAGCGAGAGGCTGGGCTAAAGCGTGCCGTCACCGTGTATGTTGTTGTACAGTGCGAGGTGTGTGATTTTTCGCCCTACAGCCGATTTCATTGGTTTAGGTTACACAGTGACGACGGGTAAATACTTTAGAATCAGCTGCAGGGCGGGATTTGCGCTGAACGCGGAGACTTCCGCCACTTAATATGTTCGTGTGGAAACACGAAAATGTACCTATGTTCCGCACACAAAATATTGCATTCAGTCATTCGGTACACACGTGCACCGTACCGAAAGCCCTGTACCGAAACGGTCCGGTACGAATACACGTACCGTTACACCCCTAGTAACTACATGCCAGACACTTATTTTTAGTATTGACTGATCCTTCTTCCTCATTTCCTATGCTGCCCTGTAGCTCTTGGTAGATAAAGACACAGTGACCAATGCAGTCAATGCTTCTCACGACACCCACCTGCAGAAGATTGATAACAGGGAGGATGAGCTACTGGCACGGCCCAACATCTGGATGAGCGATCTGCTGAAATCGGTACTTGATTATGAACACACTTCCTGTGAAATGCTTAACAATATTATTATATTACGTTGTAGCCTACCATACAGCTGTCCAGGATCAGAACAACCTTTTATTATTAAATAAAATGTAAATCTTTTTTGTTTGTGTTAATAGATGCACAATGATGAGGTGAAGAGGAATCGCAAGCGCATCTCAGAGATCCAAAACTACATTTGTTTTGTAAAGGATGAGCTGGAGGACATGGCATCATCTGAGGACAATTAAAATATTTTTCTTTTTTTTTCTTTTTTCAGGTATTTACCAAAACATATTCAAGCTATAGTTATTTAATGGATATGGGCTGAAAGTGCTCAGGTTTAATTTGAGGGTATTTACATCCAAATTGGAGGACGGGTTTAGGAATTACAGCTCTTGAGAGAGCCATTCACAACATCCAGCCAAGTGAAGGACACTCTCCAGGAGGGTAGGCGTGTCATTGTCAAAGTCTACAATCAAGAGAAGACTTCACGAGAGGAAACACAAAGGGTTCACCACAAGGTGCAAACCATTCATAAGCATCAAGAATAGAAAGGCCAGTTTAGACTTTGCCAAAAAGCATCTAAAAAAGCCTGACCAGTTCTGGAAAAGCATTCTTTGGATGGATGAAACTAAGATCAACCGTACCAAAATGACGGGAAGAAAAAAGTATGGAGAAGACTTGGAACAGCTCATGATCCAAAGAATACAACATCATCTGTAAAACATGGTGGAGGCAGTGTGATGGCATGGGCATGCATGGCTTCCAGTGGCACTGGATCATTGGTGTTTATTGATGATGTGACAGAAGACAGAAGCAGCCGGATGAATTCTGAAGTGTATAGGAATATACTGTCTGCCCAGATTAAGCAAAATGCAGCAAAGTTGGTTGACGGCGCTTCACGGTACAGATGGACAATGATCCAAAACACACAGCAAAAGCAACCCAGGAGTTTTTTAAGGAAAAAAAGTGGAATATTCTGCAATGGCTGAGTCAATCACCTGATCTCAACCCGATCAAGCATGCATTTCACTTGCTGAAGGCAAAACTAAAGGCAGAAAGACCTACGAACAAACAACAACTGAAGAAAGCTGCAGTTAAGGCCTGGCAAAGCATCACAAAGCAGGAAACCCAGTCTTTGGTGATGTCCATGGGTTCCAGACTTCAGGCAGTCATTGCCTGCAAAGGATTCTCAACAAAATATTAAAAATGAACATTTTATTTATGATTATATTAATTTGTCCAGTTACATTTGAGCCCCTGAAAATGGGGGTACTGTGTAAAAAAAAAAAATGGTTGCAGTTCCTAGAATGTTTACTTGATTTTTTTGTTCAACCCCTTGAATTAAAGCTGAAAGTCTGCACTTCAAATTCATCTTGAGTGTTTCATTTTATATATGTGTGTCCATATACTGGAGTTTTATATACCATATACTGGTGTTTTATATACTGGAGTGTCCAAATATATATGGACCTGTATATAGCCTATATATTGCTATGTATGTATATATCTTTTTTTTTTTTTTTTTGCTTATTTTGTTGTTAGATGTTGATAAGTATGCAGCTGTATTATCTTTGTTTTGTTTATTAAATTTTGAGATCATCAGTTTTACAGGAATGTTGTAGGGTTTGTTTTTGTACTTTATGCAATGCTTCCATCTACAGACGAGTAAAGAGTGCTGCAGCATTTCCATTTGTTGAGAGAGAGAGAGAGAGAGAGATGTTTGAATCTCTTTATGCAAAAAAAAAAAAAAAAAAAATCTTTTTTTTAACCATTCCCCATTCTTTAACCATTCTTTGGTTTTTAAAAATTCCCCTTTTTTCCTTTTACAATTGAACAAGAAACATCTCACATAAAAACATAAAATTCCAAGACAAAAAAAGAGAAAAACATTGCATGCATATATTGCTTCACAACATATTTAAAAATTACCTACCACCATTTTTAAACATTCAGAAATAGGTTTTCCTCATGATCTATAGTACACAACATTTCACTTAAACCCCATGTTTCCTTAAAACTAACCAGATTTTTTGTCAATTTAAAATAAACTCTACTCTGATCCTTGAAGTCACAAAACCTCTTAACATTCTCTCTGGATCAACAAAAGCTCTTTTATCTTTTTTTTTTTTTTTTCTTGTTACCAAGATTTTGCCATTTAGGTTACCGCTATTATTAATTATACCTATTCTGCACTTTTCAGACGCCTTATACTTCGGTCCATAAATAAAACAGTGTCATTAAACTCTTCGCCTAGTTTTTCGATTTTCAGTTTTTCCTAGTTTTACTCGTACATATTTGTCATTTAATAAACTCCTGCTGAATAAATCAAAATCTTACTGTAGCCTATGCTTTTCCAGAAGAAAGATAGAAATAATCTTAATCTGCAGTTTCTGGATTCTTCTCCTCTGGAGCCAACCGAACATTTTAAATATATCGGTGTTTGGCTAGAAACTGATCTTTCATTCAAAGCTCATGTACACGCGCTTAACAACAAACTTAGCTTTCGTCTTAAAACATTACATCAATCGATAGAATTCTTTAACTTCAGGTTAGGAGAAGAATAGTCTCTCAGTTGTTGCTACCTATTCTGGACTATGCAGATATCATATACACTACTGCCACTTGTCTACACTCTCTTGATCCCAGCTAACAGGGAACGTTCTCAGAACATTGGCTAACGTTCTCTGAAAGTTCTCTAAAAGTTATCAAAAACGTTCTTGTTGTAACGTTATTATAACGTTGTGCCAACGTTATATGTCATTGATAAACGTTCTAAAAACGTTAGCGTTAAAACGTTATTCTTACATTGTTAGTGGAACGTTTTAAAAACATTATTGTTAAAATATATATTAAGATAAAAGTTCTCTTAAAGTTACCAAAGTAACGTTGTGCCAACATGTCATTGATAAACGTTTTAAAAAACATTATTATGTTAAAAAATATTAGTCATTACAAATGAGTTATACAGCTTTTTATTCTGCAAATCACCTTCAGAAACATATAATTTGTAAATCCAGTGACACAACTAATGACACAATGCACTGACATTATTTAACTATTTCATTAAAATATTTTTTATGGTCAGAATAAAAAATCCCAGAATATAAAATAATTATGTTCAGGAAAATAGCAGTATTCATTTAAGTTGAGTGCATTTTGCTTGTTGTATGAATTAGACACTTTTATCATGATGCTGATTAACTTAGATAAAAGTTCTCTCAAAGTTACCAAAGTAACGTTGTGCCAACATGTCATTGATAAACGTTCTAAAAACGTTAGTATCAAAACGTTATTCTTACTTGTTAGTGGAACGTTTTAAAAACGTTACTAAATTAAAACTAATAAACAACTTCAGAAACATAATTTGTATATGTGACACAATGCACTGAAATTTTTTTGGGGGGTTAAAATATTTATTCAAATAATATTATTAGTTTACAAAAAAATCCCAGATATAAAATAATTATTTATTCAACAGGAAATAATTCAAAAAGTACAGTCAATTATAAATTAGATTTTACCTCAAGCTTTATATAGATCAGTGGAGACAACAAATTATATTCACAGCAATTTTTGCTAAATATTAACGCATAATATGCATTGATTACTACGAGGACCACATTAACTGGGGCATTTTATTCTGGGGAGTGATGGAGAGACAACATTAATGTTTTTCTTGAGTTTAACCCTCGTGTTTTCCTATATGATAATTGGGTCACACTCAAGTGACCAAACACCTTAAGTATACCTTTTCATCAATTCAATAAATGTACTATTTTTTAGTTCAATAATTATTTAATATTTTAATATTTTTGTTGCTTAATGATATTTGTGCAATAATTATGATCCATTAATGACCTTTTAAAATATTTTTGATTTAAGCAAAGTTATCATTAGATTGCAGTTTTGGGATGTGGCACGGTTCATTAATGCAATTTAAACTTTAAGAGTGCATTAAAATAGAAACAATGCAAAGTCCTTGAGCATGAAAAGCAATATAAATTTAGTAGCATCTGGCTCTGGGCTTAGGGACAAGAGCAGAGAGCTAGTCTCGTATCTTCATGTGTTCTCCCAATATTCCAAAGCAGATTAAACTTTTTGTAAATTGTCAGAAAATGTAATTAGATATTGTGCATGAGCAAGTACAGCATCCCAGTGCTTTTATACTAATCTCACCACACTTTAATACAACACTGTTTTATTTTCTCCCTGCAGTATCTCAGGAGATCCTCTCAGGGTCCAGTCCAGTCCGATGCGCTGGAAGTGGAAGCTGATGTGATTGTGAATAATGTCATTTAAAATGTTTTTGTTTTATTTAGCTTTCTGATAGGTTAGAGTTAGAGGTTGTTTTAGTTTTGTTTCATGTTTCATTATTTTGAAGTTTAATCAGTTTGTTCTATGTTAGTCCAGGTTTATTTTCATGTTAATTTCATATTTCAATTTAACCCAAGTTGGTTTCAATTGTATCTGTATCTTGAAATAAACTACACTTTAGTTCACTTCAGCTCGTCTCAATGGACTACATTACACATATTATAGACATGATTCATGGGTCTTTTTGATTTTAATTATCTTTCTAGATCTTTTGTCTTAATTTTTAAATTTGAAAGTTCTTAATAAGGTGCTTTTATAAAATTATTGTCATATATACATTATTTGCAAAAACATTGAGAATGTTTAAATGTTTAAACAAGTGAATGGAATGTTTTAAGAACGTTTTTCATAATCTTAGAAAAACCTTAAGAGAACGTTTATATAACAGGAGAATTGAACGTTCTAATAACGTTTGAATAACGTTCTTATAACCAAGGAAGAACGTTAATACAACGTTTATGCAACAAGATAATTGAACGTTCTAATAAGGTTTTGAATAATGTTCTCATAACCAAGCAATAACATTAATACAATGCTTTATAACAAGATAATTAAATGTTCTAATAACATTTTTAATAACGTTCTTACAACTAATAAATAACATTAATACAACGTCTAAAAAACTGGACGTTTTGAACGTTCATAGAAACACTTAGAAATAACGTTTTTATAATTTAATGGGAATGTTATGGAAACGTTCTTATAACCTAAGAATTGAATGTTCCAATAACGTTTGAACAACGTTCTCATAACCAAGCAAGAACGTTAATACAACATTTATATAACAGGAGAATAGAACGTTCTAATAACGTTTTGAATAACGTTAAGAAATAACGTTAATACAACGTCCAAAAAACTGGACGCTTTGAACGTTCCTAGAACATTCAGAAATAACGTTTTTATAACTTAATGTGAACGTTATGGAAACGTTCTTATAACTGTCACAGTGTCTGGTTTATGTTCCTTGGGTCACCACTAGATGTCCTCCTTCCCCACGGTGTCCATCACACTCTTGAACTACATCCCCCATGATCCTTGTCTTTTCATTGCACTCAGCTGCCCCTTATCACTGATCATTGCACTCAACCTGTTCCCCATTAGCATTGTTATTTCCCTGTGTATATATACCCTGTCTGTTTTAGTATGTGTCACGGAGTCCTTGTTTGTATCACACCACTTCCAAGTTCTGTTCTTGCCGTTGTCTTGTACCTGTTTTTGTTGGATTGCTCTATTGGATATTGACCTCTGCCTGGACTGGATATGATTTTGGATTTGCCCAATAAAATATACTACTGCATATTGGATCTCTCTGTTTCCCTGTGTGGATCGTGACAATAACCTAAGAATTGAATGTTCCAATAACGTTTGAACAACGTTCTTATTACCAAGCAAGAACGTTAATACAACATTTATATAACAGGAGAATAGAACGTTCTAATAACGTTTTGAATAACGTTCTTATAACTAATAAATAACATTAATACAACGTCTAAAAAACTGGACGTTTTGAATGTTCCTAGAACATTCAGAAATAAAGTTTTTATAACTTAACGGGAACGCTATGGAAACGTTCTTATAACCTAAGAATTGAACGTTCTAATAACGTTTGAATAACGTTCTTATAACAAAGCAGGAGTGTTAATACAACGTTTATATAACAGGAGAATTGAACGTTCTAATAACGTTTTGAATAACGTTCTTATAACTAAGAAATAACGTTAATATAACGTCCAAAAAACTGGACGCTTTGAACGTTCCTAGAACATTCAGAAATAACGTTTTTATAACTTAATGGGAACGTTATGGAAACGTTCTTATAACCTAAGAATTGAATGTTCCAATAACGTTTGAACAACGTTCTCATAACCAAGCAAGAACGTTAATACAACATTTATATAACAGGAGAATAGAACGTTCTAATAACGTTTTGAATAACGTTCTTATAACTAAGAAATAACGTTAATACAACGTCCAAAAAACTGGACGCTTTGAACGTTCCTAGAACATTCAGAAATAACGTTTTTATAACTTAATGGGAACTTTATGGAAACGTTCTTATAACCTAAGAATTGAATGTTCCAATAACGTTTGAACAACGTTCTTATTACCAAGCAAGAACGTTAATACAACATTTATATAACAGGAGAATAGAACGTTCTAATAACGTTTTGAATAACGTTCTTATAACTAAGAAATAACGTTAATACAACGTCTAAAAAACTGGACGCTTTGAACGTTTCTAGAACATTCAGAAATAACGTTTTTATAACTTAATGGGAACGTTACGGAAACGTTCTTATAACCTAAAATTGTTAGCTGGGATGTGGTATACAACAGCCTGTGCCGTTTCGTCCTTCGCTGCCCCTATAGGACACATCATTATGTGATGTATGAACCGCTGTCCTGGCTTGCACCCTCAGACAATATCATTGGCTTCAGCTCATTTTTAAATGTATTTACTTTCAATATCCATATTATTTATCGCAATATTTAGTGCCTTACAGTTCACAATATAGCCTTTGTCACAATGAACAGATCTTCTTTACTGTCCCTAGAGTTAAGAGAGAAATTGGTAAATATGCTTTCTGTGTTAGAGCCCACTGGAACAGTCTTCCTGCATCCATTCGCTCGCTTACGTCTTTTTGGTTCCGAACTGCTTTGTTAACACATCTTCAGAATACTTGTTTATGTTTCTAACATTTCAGATTTAGCATCGATAGCCTATGTGTCATGTTATGTATGCTATATGAATGTGCTTATGTACATATATAGTGATGTTAACTTTGTCAGTTATATTTGGGATTATTGTGTTATATGCAATATGTTACACCAGTTGTTCTCAAACATCTCACACCAAATATCCCTCTTAAAACGCTGGACTTCCAAAGCACCTTCATGCTGAGTCCTAGATTAAAAAGGTTTTACTTAAAAGGGGTATACAATAAAATATGTTTATTGGTATATATACCACAGTTTGGGAACCACTGTGGCTTACTTTACTCCATCTGCGATGGGTGGGGATAGTGAGAGCGTGTGTGTGTGTGCGTGCGGGTGCGTGTCCGTATGGTGTGTGGATGTGTGTGAGTGCGTGCGCTAAGGTTTTTTTCTTTTTTTTTTGAGACGGACATTTTAACCTGCTTTGAACATTGGACTTGTTGCTTGCCATTGAAGTCCATTCTGTGTAGAAAAATCCTGGAATGTTTTCCTCAAAAGGTTTTTTTTTTTTTTGTATTATTATTTTATTATTATTATGATTTTTTTTGTTTTATTTGATTGTATCTACTCTGTTGTTCTGCTGTTCTATGTTGTTTGGACATGATCCTGAGGACCCCCATTAAAATGAGATGTTTCATCTCATGGGGTTGATCCTCTAATAAATGTTCATAAATAAATATTTCATAAATCTGACGGACTTAATTCCTGTCAGATTACTCATTTCCGCTGGACTTTTCCACTCGTGATGTTTTAAGTCCTTTATCTTTGTGCATCCAGCTCTTGCCATTGTTTTCTGCAGGCTTCTTGAATTAAAGCCAAGACGGGTCCAAGACGTTCATTTGATGCCACAAGTGCCGAAGCTGCTAGATTGTTTGTCACCAAAACTCTTCCCCAAGGATAGCTGTGGTAGCACACATGACCACTTAGATAACCAGCTACACATCTTCACCACCATTCCTTCCCAATTTTTCATCTTAAACACTTAATTTAACTACTGTGTCATTATGGCATAAATAGTCAAGTGAACAGCTGCATTTACGTTAAGTAGCCTAAATCAGTAAAAGTAGCCTATCACAATGTATTTCTAAAACAGGAACGGCAAATTACCTTTTACACAAGAAAATTATTAAATAGCCTAAATTAATTAATAAATGCCGCGAGTTTAACCCCCCCAATGGTAGACCCAAAGTTACGCCCTTGTTGATTTGGTGCCCTGAATATACTGTAGAGCTGGTAAGTCCCGCCCATCCGTAAAACCCCACTGGACCTCTAGTCTAGATTGAAAAATCGTCAATGCAAGTGAATGTGAAAAAATAATTATTTTCTGGTCACGTTTGAATTGTGCCATGAATGTGAACATATGTTGTCTGTGAATTTTTTTTTATATAATTTTTCATGTTACGAGTTTGACAGTACGATTCTTTGGCTAGCAGTTGTGGAAAAGACATAACGAGAAAGACACTACATGTCGCCTATGCGGCGTCACCCCATAACACATTTTCCCTCCACTTGTCAAATCACGGTGCTCATGCTGCGATAATCTATGGAGACAGATCGAGATGCCTGTGTGTTTTGTACCCAAATGTCACCATTCAAACCAAATGGGCTGTTCTTTCTTCAGAACCTTTAATTTATTGATCGAGGAAGCTGTCAATCATGGGCAAAGTCTTAACACGGCAGAGATCATTTACAAAATACTCTTAATGAGCAAAAACGTATGGAAACTACGTTATAAAAACATGAATTTATGGACATGTTTGCTTTTCGAAATTTAGTTTAAAAATAGCGGAGGCATTTTAGTACACGTGGAATATTTATTCTAAATTGCCCAAATTTCCTTTAATTTTCCATTTCAATTAAGAATCTTACAAATTAAATACTCGAAGAATATCACTAATGTTATATGGCTGAGTATTATTAATACAATGTATTTTAATTTCTTTAGAGCGCCTCAAAGCTCCTGAAAACTCTTGAAGTTGATGACGCTATGGTAGTCTGTGGTTGCTGAGCAACAGTGTTTGCGTCCAGAAGACGAGTAAATTACTTCAGTGATATATTTCCAGGTAAGTCTGAATGAACGAGCTTTTAGTAATAACATTTGAAATAGGTGACTGATACCGTGTTTTGACTGATTTTATAGTGACAGGTCTGCAAAATAAGATAAGCAATTGCACTAGAAAATAATAATATTAGATAATATTGCACTGCTAAGTTAATCACCGTTACTGCACTCATCAGAAGCGTTGGAAAATGAGCTGGGAACAGGATGAACCCAAAGTAATCGATGAGGAGATGCTACAACAAGCAATTGTTGAACAGGGACCTCAAGGGCAAGCTGGAAAAATAGCCAAGAAAGAGGGCATCCAGTACGAGGAGGTACTTCAGCTGCGGCTGGACTTCAGGAGTAAGAACCGTAATAAAATTAATTTTAATGTAAAATTAAACAAATTTTAAAAAATGTATTTAGGGTGAATCTCATGAAAACTTTCCTGGGACATAAGAATATATTTTGAATTATTGAAAACGTTAAACCCACTTTATTTATTTATTTAGACATTATTTTCATGACAAGTAAAATACATCCCCCCCTCACACAGATTATGTTTTTTAATCAGTGTTAAAGGGATAGTTCAAGCAAAGAATTAAAATTCTGTCATCATTTACTCATGTCCTTTCAAACCCGTAAGAGTTTTGTTCATGTTCGGAACACAAATGAAGATCTTTTTGATGAAATCTGAGCGATTTCTGTCCCTCCATTGACAGTCTACGCAACTAGGCCTACCACTTTGACACTTTAAAAAGTTCATTAAGAGATTGTAAAACTAATCCATATTAATTTAGCGGTTTAGTCCAAATTTTATGAAGAGACACGATCACATTATATGATGGACAGATTTAATTTAGGCTTTTATTCACACACATTTATTAACTCGCACATCAGTTGTGGTAAACTGAAGCTCAAGCTTGACGTGCAAAAACCAATGAGGTTCATTCTTGTGTTACGCACACGTTTGATATTCAGTAAGAACCAATGAGGTTCATTCTTGTGTTATGCACACGTTTGATATTCAATAAAAACCAATGAGGTTCATTCTCGTGTTACGCAGCACGTTTGAGCTTCTTCTAGCATCAAGCAGGTTCGGTTGAGCTTCTGTTCACTGATCAATGTTTATAATATGTGAATAAAAGCCTAAATTCATTCTGTTCATCATATAAAGCGATTGAGTTTCTTCAGAAATTTCTGGAAAAAAAAAACACTCAGTTCATATGGATTAGTTGCACGATCCCTTTATGAACTTTTTGAAACATTAAAGTGATAGTTGTGTAGCTGTCAATGTAGGGACAGAAATCTCTCAGATTTCATCAAAAAGGTCTTCATTTGTGTTTCGAACATGAACGGATTGAAACAACATGAAGGTGAGTAATTAATGACAGGATTTTCATTTTATTTTATTTTTTAATTTATTTTCATTATCATGATTGGTATAATTTCAATAACAGTTCATTGTATAAAAAATAGCGTATATTTATTCATTTTTTGAAAAATATAATTAATATAATATTGATGTTTTTTGTAGACATCCTAAAGATGTTCCACCTGTGGCATTTCACCTCTCTAACAAAACTTCAGCTGGATAATAATGTTATTGAGAGGATTGAAGGGTTAGAAAACCTCACTAATCTGATCTGGCTGGGTGAGTACAGACTGTCCGACTGATATCCAAAACATATCCGGAGTATCTCCAAATACTAAGCCAGAATTCTTATATTCCTCAGATCTGTCATTCAATAATATTGAAGTGATTGAAGGACTGGACTCTCTTGTGAAACTTCAGGACTTGAGTTTGTTCAACAACCGCATTTCTGTCATTGAAAAACTGGATACGCTGCAGAACCTGCACAGCCTCTCTATTGGAAACAATGGCATTGCTCAACTGGATAATGTAAGCCAACTATATTTTAGATGATACAATTTTAGAAAATGTGAAATCCCAGAAGGATGAAAATGAATATGACTCCAAAATATGCAGCCATCCACTAATTAATTTCCAATATGAGTGTCACTCAAGCCTAAAGCTGAAGTAAATCATATCTGACCCTGCAGGTGCTGTACCTCAGACAGTTTAAGAATCTACGCACTCTCAACCTTGCGGGAAATCCCATCTGTGATGAAGAGGACTTCAAGTTATTTGTGACGGCATATCTTCCAGACTTGGTCTATCTGGACTACAGACTGCTGGATGAACAAACGGTTAGTGAGACATTTCATATCATGTTTTCGCATATAATTGCAGTTGCTTGACTTCGTTTTTCAGCTGACCACTTGTGAAAAAGAAAGAGAATATTTCCTATTATTGAAATATTATACTTTGGAAGAAAATATTTAAGTGCAAACTGAATGTAATGTTTTCTGACACTTAATTGCAATTTAAATTCAAATCTATAATAAATTAAATTAGCTGAACTTTTCTGACTTATTGCCCAATTTCACAGACAAGGTTTAAGATAGTCCCAGACTAAAATGCATGTTTTAGCTTTTTTAACTGAAAGCAACTTGCACTGATATATTTTAAAATATGTTGTGTCATTGTTTTGTCTCAAGATGCAAACCAGTAATGTTTATTTTTATTTTTATAAGGAACGTCTAAGGCCTAATCCTGGCGTAATCTAAACCCTGTCTGTGAAACCAGGCATAGATCTTTATGCAATTTCATAATTACTTCTATTTTCTTTTAAATATGGTTCAGGTTTACTGCCGAATAAACTGACAAGCATTAACACTCATTAAAATAAAGTTTTTGGTTTTTGCAGCGAGAACCTTTAAGTGATCAGCTCTTAAAATAACCATTATTTTTTCTTATAGTATAAAGAACATTTTAAAATCTAAAGAACCTTTTTCTAATATAACAAACCTTTTGTGGAATAGAAACGTTGCGTGGATGTTAAAGTTTCTTCATGGAACCATCGATGCCAATAAAGAACCTTTATTTTTAAGAGTGTAAACTAAAATATACTTTAATGTAATTTCTATTGAAAAACGCAAATAAATTAAATATATTTGTAATTAGAAACTTAATGATGAAGTTACAATTCAGTACATTTAAAATATACTAGTGCAAAATGCCCGTGCAAAATCAGTTTTTGTGTGTGTTTTTAGTAATTGTTGGTTTGGGGTGTTTGAATGCTCATTGTTACAATTACACAGCAAAAGTTCAGTGACATTTTTTTTTGTGCATGGTAGAAAGCACACAGTGAACTCCGAGAAAACGCTATGCTTGAGCAAACAGTTTGTGAATAGGCTACTACAAATGATGGCCGTGAAAGAGACTGTGAACGCATTGAATAGGACATGTTTAGTTGGCGAATAGCATAGGCTACTATTACACAGTAGCGATAACATTAAGCGCTCCAGAATGAAATATAATATTCAGAAGTAAACAGCATAGCTGACTTATAGATTCAGTTTACATCCACAAATGAATAAGCGCGTCGATTCAGGGAGCAGAGCAAAGTGCCCGTGCAAAATCAGTTTTTGTGAGCTGATCGCCGTCAAAAAAGATATTTCTTAGCGATGGCTGATTTCAACAGTTTCAATATGATAAAAAATAACTTTTATATTGATTCAATGGATTAATTGCATTTTGAAAAAAAGTGTCATGAATTTATTGCATTTGTTGTGAAAAAATAATCAGTTTTTATAATAAGTCTTTGAAAATCAAAATCTGGATTTGAATTTTTTTATGTTATTATAACCTAAAGAAGAAAGTTTGAAACAGAAAATAGTGGTTTTCATCTTGCCACTTTCTTAGTTAAGAAAATACATTTTTACTCAAATTAATCAAAATGGATTTATCATGTTTTGGAACCAAACTATAATATTCAGAAGTAAACATTGTAGCTGACAGAGTGTTTATGTCAGAATGTTTATTTTTAAACCACAACCTTCTAAGTGCTTCTTTTACCGATATATTTACCGATATCTTTTGCATTTCTTATCCAAACAACGTCAAACTTGGCACTGCACTTACTCGTGCCCGTAGCAAGACACCTGTCGAGTTTGAAATCCATCGGACTAACGGTTCGAGAGATATGCGAATAACAGACATACAGACACACAGACAGACAGACGTTTCTGTAATTTATAGGCCTAGATAAATTAACTTTAAAATGTCATATTGAATAACACACTACAGTTTAAATTATAATCAAGAACTTTACATGAGCTTTAAAATGTTAGTCAACACGTCAAAATAAGCATAGCCTACTTATTTAAAGCATGACCAATAAAATGTTTTAAAATGTACTTCAAAGTAAAGTTTTCACTTTACATTATTGCAAAGTGCACTTTTTAAAAGTTTACTTTAGAAACATTCATGAAAGTGAACTCTCATTAAGTGCATTCATGTTATATTATCTGCGAGTACAGTTTTGTAAAATATATGAGATTCGAATTACACATACAAATGCACATTCAATACATTTAAACACGCTTCTTTTTCACAAGTGAGGGATAGCTAACATTTGTCCTAATGTTCTGTTCATAATTCATATTTTTTTGCACCTACATATAAAGCGTGAAACTGCCATTGCAAAGTATCAAGATGCTGTAGAAGAATTGCAATACAAAGAGCTCCAGGAGCAGGAGGCAATTGAGGCTCAGAGGATCAGAAAAGAGGAGCTTCAACCACAAAAGGTGACCAACATCACCATGCCATCCATCTCATTTAAGTACAAGAACACTGCTTAAATCTTAAATGCTTGAGGTTTAATAAGTCAGATTTACACTACAGTGTTTGAAACGCAGCACTGTATTAAAATCTTCTTTCTACTGGACATATAAACTTAAAATATACTCTTCTTGAGAGTAGTGATTAAATATTGCTTCCTTCTTTCACCGGACGTATTCATGGACTTCTTACATGGAACTTTTCGACAGCATGTTTGCTGAGGATCCTGATGCAGAGAAACTGGCTCTCCCCCCCGGAATGGAAGAACTGCTAAATACATATCCTTATAATGAATAGCAAAATATACAAACGTCTGCTGAAATCGGTACTTGATTATGAACACACTTCCTGTGAACTGCTTAACAATATTATTATATTATATTATATTATATCACGTTGTAGTCAGCCATGCAGCTGTCCAGGATCAGAACGACCTTTTGTTATTAAATAAAATATAAATCCTTTTTGTTTGTGTTAATAGATAAAAAAATTATGAGGTGGAGAGGAATCACAAGCACATCTCACAGATCCAAAACAACATTCGTTTTGTAAAGGATCAGCTCGAGGACATGGCATCATCTGAAGACACCACCATTAGGAAGTGCTCGAGACCGAGACAGGCAGCATAGTGTGTGTCTGTCAGACTCGGGGAACCGGGGAGCGGCATCTGAAGCTAACACCGAGCTTCTTGAAGCTCACATCATTTCCTGCCATGAACAGGTTGACCAGTTCTCTGAAACCCACATGAGTCTTGAACTGCAACTGGTGGACCAACTGGAGGTCAGAATAAAGATCAATAATTATCCTAAAAAAGTAGAACTTTTGCATTTGGGTGGCTGTAACAGGGTCATTTAGAAAAGGGGCGTGGCAAAATACACTCAAAAGCCTATAAATCCCAAAGGAAAACTCAGAACTTCACAAAAATCGATGGGCATATGTGTCACAACATGGTGAAGAAGCATGCAGAGTTTCATGGAGATCGGACCCTTAGGTGGCGCTATAACTGGAAAAAATCCTTCATTCTTATTAGGGGTTCAAGCATGAAATGCTGAAACCCTATTGTAATTGTAAGGATTTGTAAAACTGATCGTGCAGGCCAAACCGTAAGGCCTAGAGACTTGAAACCTGGCCAGATGGTAGGCCTCAATTTGGGGACAACAAGTATGATCCCGATTGGCCCATAGGTGGCGCTACAGCGACCAAAAGTACAAAATCGCTCATAACTCTTAGACCATTTGTCCCAGGCTCAAATGTCTTACACCACTGTGGTCCCTGGCTATCTCCGATTTCGATTTAGGCAGGAAAAAAATCTGCTACGTCGAATTTTGTCCAAAACCTACTTTTGCGAACTAGTCCCTGGTTTTTTGCCCGATCGGAACCAAACCAGTCTACAATTCTCTGGACTCTCTAGATCAATAAGTATCGAAAAAAAAGTTGAACTTTTGCATTTGGGTGGCCGTAACAGGGTCATTTAGAAAAGGGGCGTGGCAGCATACACTCAAAAGCCTATAAATCACAAAGGAAAACTCAGAACTTCACAAAAATTGATGAGCATATGTGTCATAACATGGTAATGCAGTACTGAGATGATAAATTAACTTAGCTGAATGAGTAATATGAATGTCTTTGCAGGTAGAGAAGAAACCAGAGCGGAGAACGGACGATGATGGTGATCAGCAGAGATGGCAGATGGTAGACGGGAATAGGAGACTGAAGAGGATGATCGCAGGTAGGACGATCGGGTAAGTCTTCAGGGTAAGTCTTTAGAGTGAGTCTTGTGCGTCTATGTTGAGACGAGACCAGTGAAGGGCTCCTCTATGTACCTCCCAGCGGAGCAGGATTGGTGAGCTTTCCTGGGGAGATTTGCTCGTCGATATTTCATGTAATGGGACTGACAATCATGGCTAGAGGGAGAATGGGTTCCGGATGGGTCTCTTCAGGAGAAGGTTGATGAATACGAGAGAGTGCATCAGCTTTACAGTTCTTGACGCCTGGGCGATAGGTTACGGTGAAATTGAAGCGGGTGAAGAACAACGCCCATCGAGCCTGGCATGGATTTAGTCTTTTCGCCTCCCTGAGATATTCTAAATTGCGGTGATCGGTGAAGACTTCAAACTGATGGTTTGCTCCCTCCAGTCAGCCAGTGCCTCCACTCTTCTAAGGCAAGCTTAATGGCGAGCAGTTCTCGGTTACTAATGTCGTAGTAAAAGTTTATAATGTGTTATGTTTATGCTAGGTCAAAGAGATGTGGTTTTTAGTCTAGCTTTGAACTGACAGAGTGTGTCTGCTTCCCGGACAATGTTAGGAAGACCGTTCCAAAGTTTGGTGCTAAATAGGAGAAGGATCTACCGCCAGCAGTTGATTTTGATATTCTAGGTATTATCAACTGGCCGGAATTTTGAGATTGCAATAGACGTGATGGACTATAATGCGTTAAGAGCTCGCTCAAGTACTGCAGAGCTAAACCATTTAGTGATTTGTAAGTAATCAGCAATATTTTAAAATGTATATGATGTTTAATAGGGAGCCAGTGCAGTGTTGGCAAATATGGTCATACTTCCTGTTTCTTGTAAGAACTCGAGCTGCTGCGTTTTGGACCAGCTGTAATTTGTTTATTAAGCGTGCAGGGCAACCACCCATAAAAGCATTATAATAATCTAGCCTTGATGTCATGAACGCATGAACTAATTGTTCTGCATTTGTCAATGAGAGCATATGGCGTAATTTAGATATATTTTTAAGATGGAAAAATGCGGTTTTACAGATACTAGACACGTGAATTTCAAATGAAAGATTGGTATCAAAGAGCACACCCAGGTTCCTAACCGACGACGAAGACTTGACAGAGCAGCCATCAAGTGTTAGACAGTATTCTAGATTATTACGTGAGGAAGTTTTTTGTCCAATAATTAGAATCTCAGTTTTTTTTTTCAGAATTTAGTAGTAGGAAATTACTAGTCATCCCATTTTTTTATATCACCTACAGTATACATTCCGTTAATTTTGTGAATTGGTAGGTTTCGTCAGGGCGTGAAGAAATATAGAGCTGAGTATCATCAGCATAACAGTGAAAACTAATTCCATGCTTCCTAATGATATCTCCTAATGGTAGCATGTACAGAGTGAACAGCAGCGGTCCTAGTACTGAGCCTTGTGGTACGCCTTACTGAACTTGTGATCTATAAGACATCTCTTCATTTACTGCTACAAACTGATAACGGTCAGATAAGTATGATTTAAACCATGCTAATGCGATTCCACTAATGCCAACATAATTTTCGAGTCTATT
The DNA here is from genome assembly GCF_949319135.1 of Squalius cephalus. Taxonomy (NCBI): domain Eukaryota; kingdom Metazoa; phylum Chordata; class Actinopteri; order Cypriniformes; family Leuciscidae; genus Squalius; species Squalius cephalus. The sequence goes on along the minus strand of NC_137122.1, from coordinate 51,942,509 downwards.
TGAAAGAATGTTGTGGTCAATAGTATCAAATGCAGCACTAAGATCAGCACTAATAGAGCGATACAACCACGATCGGATGATAAGAGCAAATCATTTGTAACTCAAATGATAGTTGTCTCAGTACTATGGTATGGTCTAAATCCTGACTGAAAATCCTCACAGATATCATTTCTTTCTAAAAAGGAACATAGTTGTGAGGATACTGCTTTTTTTAATATCTTTGACAGAAAAGGTAGATTCGAGATCAGCCTGTAATTGACTAATTCTGTAAGTCAAGTCATCTTCATTTATATAGCGCTTTTAACAATGTAGATTGTTTCAAAGCAGCTTTACAGAGATAAACGTATAATTTAAGGTAACAGAGATTATTTGGGCTTTATAGCGGTTCTTTAATAAAGTTATTTTCCAGCTAAAGTTCATTTTAATTGATTCGCTTCTGTCGCAACGATCATTTGTTATTTAATTAGGGGCCGCAAGACGACACCATTCTCTCTATACAGACTTTAAGCGCGAACCTGTGATAAACACATGCGCATTAAGAATTGGTTTTATAGTTATGTGCGTTTGAATATATGACCGCAGGTTTGTAATTCCCTACAAACCAAGCCTAAACAAAGTACTGGTCTTTCCTTATAAATTTCGATACAGAATTTTATTTTATTTTGTCACTTCGGGGTAGGTATGCGAAACATTTTTTTCCAACAACTCTTTATCTGTAAAGTGGTAAAGGGATCCTCCATAGGGAGAGACTAGTTAGCACTTCAGCACTGCGTTGTCATCGGGTCCTGGCGAAGGTCCTTCGTCAGGTCTGGAATCTGGATACGGCCTGGATCTGGCAGGCTGCAGGAAAACCTCGGGATAAACAAAGACACTAAAATGAGCGTAGATACCATTCTTCTTATGATGTAACGGGTACATCAGGGTTTATTGGAAGTGTTCCCGGTTCCGGCTGACCTAATTATAGAAGTTTATAATGTATTATGTGAATGCTAGGTCAAAGAGATGTGAACTGACAGAGTGTGTCTGCTTCCCAGACAATGTTAGGAAGACTGTTCCAAAGTTTTGGTGCTAAATAGGAGAAGGATCTACCGCCAACAGTCGATTTTGATATTCTAGGTATTATCAACTGGCCGGAATTTTGAGATCTCAATAGACGTATAGACGTGAAGGACTATAATGCGTTAAGAGCTCGCTCAAGTACTGCAGAGCTAAACCATTTAGTGCTTTGTAAGTAATCAGCAATATTTTAAAATGTATGCGATGTTTAATAGGCAGCCAATGCAGTGTTGACAGAACAGGGCTAATATGGTCATACTTCCTGGTTCTAGTAAGATCTCGAGCTGCTGCGTTTTGAACTAGCTGTAGTTTGTTTATTAAGCGTGCAGGGCAACCAGCCAGTAAAGCATTATAATAATCTAGCCTTGAGGTCATGAACGCATGAACTAATTGTTCCGCATTTGTCAATGAGAGCATATGGCGTAATTTAGATATATTTTTAAGATGAAAAAATGCGGTTTTACAGATACTAGACACGTGACTTTCAAATGAAAGATTGGTATCAAAGAGCACACCCAAGTTCCTAACCGACGACGAAGACTTGACAGAGCAGCCATCAAGTGTTAGACAGTATTCTAGGTTATTACGTGTGGGAGTTTTTTGTCCAATAATTAGAATCTCTGTTTTTTTCAGAATTTAGTAGTAGGAAATTACTAGTCATCCAATTTTTTATATCAGCTATGCATTCCGTTAATTTTGTGAATTGGTAAGTTTCGTTAGGTTTTGAAGTAATATATAGCTGAGTATCATCAGCATAACAGTGAAAGCTAATTCCATGTTTCCTAATGATATCTCCTAATGGTAGCATGTACAGAGTGAACAGTGGTACACCATACTGAACTTGTGATCGATAAGACATCTCTTCATTTACTGCTACAAACTGATAACGGTCAGATAAGTATGATTTAAACCATGCTAGTGCAATTCCACTAATGCCAACATCATTTTCTAGTCTTATTTAAAAGAATGTTGTGGTCAATGGTGTCAAATGCAGCACTAAGATCAAGTAACACTAATAGAGAGATACAACCACGATCGGATGATAAGAGCAAATCATTTGTGACTCTAACGAGAGCTGTCTCGGTACTATGGTATGGTCTAAATCCTGACTGAAAATTCTCGCAGATATCATTTCTTTCAAGAAAGAAATGTCACGGTTCATGAATCAGCTGTCTCATTACTGATGTGTGTGTGTGTGTGTATGTGTGTGGGTGTGGTTACTCATTGTGTTGATTATTGTTGCCAGCTGTGTTCAATCCCCGTTCCCTTTATATGTGCAGTAATTCCCATCTCATGTTGTCAGATCGTTGTGGCTTCCCCGGTGTCGTGTCCTGTTCCCGTGTTTCGCTCTTATCTCCTCGTGTGGATTCCTGTCTTCGTGGACCCGCTTCGTTGTTTTTCACGCTGTCTGGATTGTTTATTGTTTCCTGGTTCCTGAGCACGCCGATCACCACACATCATCACCGGGTTGCCCATTGAAGTCCCTGCGTCATCTCGCCATCTGAGTGTTTGTTTCCCCGACCTGTGTTTCTCTGACCATCTCAATAAACATTCTTTTACTTGCAACTGTATCCGTCTCTGTATCACTACAAGAAACACAGTTGTGAGGATACTGCTTTTTCTAGTATCTTTGACAGAAAAGGCATATTCGAGATCGGATAGCAATACTCCTATAGCAATAAATGAATCAAATTTTTCCTCAGGGAGACTAAGATGCACTCCCTGATGCAATAGTGTAGTAGACGGTTGCATAGTTATAATTTTGTCCCTGATATTATCAATCTTATGAGTGAAGAAGTTCATAAAGTCTTACTGCTGTGCTGCTTGGAAACTTCTGGGCTTGAAGCTTTCTTTTTCATTAGTTTAGCCACTGTTTAAAATAAATACCTAGGATTATGTTTATTTTCTTCTAATAGGTTTGAAAAATAAGCAGATCTAGCAGCTTTTAAAGTAGGGATGGGGCCGATCCGATCCAGTATCGGGACCGATACCAGCGTAATTCACGTATCGTATTTTACCGATCCAACCTGCGAAGATATCCGATATTCATGAGTCATGTCTGCGCTTTAACGTTGTCTGTTGAAATGACTCCAAAAGTGATTCCCGCCGGCGAGTCTGCTAGCTGGCTGCAAACTGCGGAATGGATTTCCTGAACAGAGGTGCGGCTCAATGAGACAGTGTTAAGACACCCCCCCCCCCCCCCCCACTTAAGGAAAGTTTGCAAAGCCGTAATTCAGAGTTCTTTAAAGCTCCCTTGTGTCGTACAACACAACGAACGCAATCAAACATTTAAAAAAGCACCACATTGCTGTGCGTTCACACCAAACGCGAATAGTGCGTCAAATTCGCGTCTACCGAGTCTAGTTGGACGCTTGAATATCTTAAATCCATTCACGCGTCTGAGGTGAAATCCGCTTGTCTGTTTGCAGGATGCTGATGTTGATTGAGCATTCATCGAGAGAGTTACCGCATCAGAGCGAGGGTCACCCTTCAGATAGTGTGTGTGTAAGATGTTTACACTTGCACTTTTCTTATTTCAAGACTCAAGTATTTGACATTTTGGGAATGTAATAAATTTTGACATGACAATCAATTTGAAACCCTTACAGTTGCATATTTGTTTTCAGAATTGGATTTTTCCTTTTAACAGGATTTCCTGTTTTTTTTACTTCCTTTTCTGACCTTATACTTACCTCAAGTTGCC